>NW_022045106.1:50043-92116 GCF_900880675.1 Sparus aurata
CTACACATCACAGGTAAATACTTTACAGTACGTTTACTCCACTACACATTACAGGTAAATATTGTACAGTACGTTTACTCCACTACACATTACAGGTAAATACTGTACAGTACTTTTACTCCACTGAACATTACAGGTAAATACTGTGCAGTACGTTTACTCCACTACACATTACAACTAAGTACTGTACAGTTTGTTAACTCTACTACACATTACAGGTAAATATTGTACAGTACGTTTACTCCATCACATTACAACTAAGTACTGTACAGTTTGTTAACTCTACTACACATTACAGGTAAATACTGTGCAGTACGTTTACTCCACTACACATTACAACTAAGTACTGTACAGTTTGTTTACTCCACTACACATTACAGGTAAGTACCTTACAGTTTGTTTACTCCACTACACATTACAACTAAGTACTGTACAGTTTGTTTACTCCACTACACATTACAGGTAAATATTGTACAGTACGTTTACTCCGCTACACATTACAGGTAAATACTGTGCAGTACGTTTACTCCACTACACATTACAGGCAAGTACTGTACAGTTTGTTTACTCCACTACACATTACAACTAAGTACTGTGCAGTACGTCTACTCCACTACACATTACAACTAAGTACTGTACAGTTTGTTTACTCCACTACACATTATAGGTAAGAACTGTACAGTTTGTTTACTCCACTACACATTACAGGTAAATACTGTGTAGTACGTTTACTCCACTACACATTACAGGTAAGTACTGTACAGTTTGTTTACTCCACTACACATTACAGGTAAATATTGTACAGTACGTTTACTCCACTACACATTACAGGTAAGTACTGTACAGTTTGTTTACTCCACTACACATTACAGGTAAATACTGTGCAGTACGTTTACTCCACTACACATTACAACTAAGTACTGTACAGTTTGTTTACTCCACTACACATTACAGGTAAGTACTGTACAGTTTGTTTACTCCACTACACATTACAGGTAAATACTGTGCAGTACGTTTACTCCACTACACATTACAGGTAAGTACTGTACAGTTTGTTTACTCCACACATTATAGGTAAGTACTGTACAGTTTGTTTACTCCACTACAATTACAGGTAAATATTGTACAGTACGTTTACTCCACTACACATTACTGGTAAGTACTGTACAGTACGTTTACTCCACTACACATTACAGGTAAGTACTGTACAGTTTGTTTACTCCACTACACATTACAGGTAAATACTGTGCAGTACGTTTACTCCACTACACATTACAGGTAAGTACTGTACAGTTTGTTTACTCCACACATTATAGGTAAGTACTGTACAGTTTGTTTACTCCACACATTATAGGTACGTACTGTACAGTTTGTTTACTCCACTACACATTACAAGTAAATATTGTACAGTACGTTTACTCCACTACACATTACAGGTAAGTACTGTACAGTTTGTTTACTCCACTACACATCACAGGTAAATATTGTACAGTACGTTTACTCCACTACACATTACAGGTAAATACTGTACAGTACGTTTACTCCACTACACATTACAGGTAAATACTGTACAGTACTTTTACTCCACTACACATTACAGGTAAATACTGTACAGTACTTTTACTCCACTGAACATTACAGGTAAATACTGTACAGTACTTTTACTCCACTGAACATTACAGGTAAATACTGTGCAGTACGTTTACTCCACTACACATTACAACTAAGTACTGTACAGTTTGTTAACTCTACTACACATTACAGGTAAATATTGTACAGTACGTTTACTCCACTACACATTACAACTAAGTACTGTACAGTTTGTTAACTCTACTACACATTACAGGTAAATACTGTGCAGTACGTTTACTCCACTACACATTACAACTAAGTACTGTACAGTTTGTTAACTCTACTACACATTACAGGTAAGTACCTTACAGTTTGTTTACTCCACTACACATTACAACTAAGTACTGTACAGTTTGTTTACTCCACTACACATTACAGGTAAATATTATACAGTACGTTTACTCCGCTACACATTACAGGTAAATACTGTGCAGTACGTTTACTCCACTACACATTACAGCTAAGTACTGTACAGTTTGTTAACTCTACTACACATTACAGGTAAGTACCTTACAGTTTGTTTACTCCACTACACATTACAGGTAAATATTGTACAGTACGTTTACTCCGCTACACATTACAGGTAAATACTGTGCAGTACGTTTACTCCACTACACATTACAGGCAAGTACTGTACAGTTTGTTTACTCCACTACACATTACAACTAAGTACTGTGCAGTACGTCTACTCCACTACACATTACAACTAAGTACTGTACAGTTTGTTTACTCCACTACACATTATAGGTAAGAACTGTACAGTTTGTTTACTCCACTACACATTACAGGTAAATACTGTGCAGTACGTTTACTCCACTACACATTACAGGTAAGTACTGTACAGTTTGTTTACTTCACTACACATGACAGGTAAATACTGTGCAGTACGTTTACTCCACTACACATTACAGGTAAGTACTGTACAGTTTGTTTACTCCACACATTATAGGTAAGTACTGTACAGCTTGTTTACTCCAGTACACATGACAGGTAAATACTGTGCAGTACGTTTACTCCACTACACATTACAGGTAAGTACTGTACAGTTTGTTTACTCCACTACAATTACAGGTAAATATTGTACAGTACGTTTACTCCACTACACATTACAGGTAAGTACTGTACAGTTTGTTTACTCCACTACACATTACAGGTAAATACTGTACAGTTTGTTTACTCCACTACACATTACAGGTAAATACTGTACAGTATGTTTACTCCACTACACATTACAGGTAAATACTGTACAGTACGTTTACTCCACTACACATTACAGGTAAATACTGTACAGTACATTTACTCCACTTCACATTACAGGTAAATACTGTACAGTACATTTACTCCACTACACATTACTGACTTGTGATTTCAGCAGATTGCCGGTTGGTGAATGTTGGTGAATGTTGGTGAATATTTGGGGGTTCGGGGTCTAATGTTGGTGATGAAGTGAAGGATCACTTGCTCCTTCATGTTGTTCAGCGGAAGTTTCTCTTTAAAAACCTTCTTTGTGGCTCCATTTAAAATGGTGCAGCCCAAAGCTAAACCTGAGCCCTTGTTCAATGGGACAACTCGCGCAGCTAGACAGGAGTGCCGCAAAGCTGAACGCAGGTGGAAAAAGGACAAGCTGCATGTGTCTTGCCAAATCCTAAAAGACTGCTGGCGCTGCTACCAGAGCACTGTTAAAGAAGCCAGAAGAGCGCACCTGTCAAACATTATTGAATCAAATTCTCACAACCCACGTGTGTTATTTAAAACCATTGAATCTGTTCTTGGCTCACCTCAGCCTGCGCGCACAGAGGAATCCCCTGAGATATGCAATAGCTTCCTGCATTTCTTCATTGATAAGGTTGCTACTGCAAGGGCTCTCATTACCACACCTGCATCTGACCCCTCTGACCATGTTCTTTGCTCAGCTGTGTTTGATTTGTTTGAGCCTGTGTCTCTGATGGCTTTAGAAAATGTGGTTGGCCAGATTAAGCCATCAGGCTCTCCCTGTGACACTGTCCCGCCTCCCTTTTTTAAAGAGGTATTCCCTTGTATAGGTCAGTCAGTTCTGGCCATTATTAACAGCAGTTTGTCTTCTGGTGTCGTCCCCCAAAGTTTTAAACATGCTGTGGTGCAACCCCTGCTTAAGAAACCTGGCCTTGATCGTGGTATGCTAGCCAATTATAGACCTATCTCCAAGCTGCCTTTTATCTCAAAAATCCTGGAAAAAGTCGACCATGCTAAGTTAAAGTCATTCCTGGATGAGCATGATGTCCTGGAGGTTTTCCAGTCTGGTTTTAAAACAAGGCATAGTACGGAGTCAGCTTTATTAAGAGTCTTCAACGACATCCTCCTGACTACTGACTCTGGAGAATACGTGACACACTACATGAAGCCAACAGTGTCAAACTTGGGTTTTAAGATAGACGGTGATTTTAAATTGGACCGGCAAATTGGTGCAATAGTGAAGTCCAGCTTCTTTCACCTGAGGCAGCTGGCAAAGGTGAAGCCCTTTCTTGCACAAAAGCCCTTTGAAACAGTAATCCATGCCTTCATTACATCTCGGCTGGATTACTGCAATGCACTTTACTTTGGAGTCAGCCAGTCCTCCCTCACACGTCTCCAGTTAGTCCAGAACGCTGCTGCTCGCCTCCTAACTGGAGCACGTAAGAGGGAGATCATTACTCCCATCCTGGCCTCCCTCCACTGGCTGCCTGTGCACTTTAGAGTTCATTTTAAGATTCTTTTATTTGTTTTTAAATCTTTAAATGGTCTCGCCCCGCCTTACCTCTCTGAGCTGTTCCATCCCTACGCTCCTGCCCGGTGCCAGGTCAGCTGACCAGCTGCTCCTGGAGGTACCAAGGTCCAAGTGGAAGCTCAGAGGGGAAAGAGCCTTTTCCATTGCCGGTCCCAAACTTTGGAACGTCCTCCCGCTCCATGTCAGACAAGCCCCCTCACTGTCCATTTTTAAAACGCGTCTTAAAACCCATTTTTATTCCTCGGCTTTCAACCCAGCATGAGACTCTGCTCTTGTTTTAGTGTTTTTATTGTTTTTATTGTTTTCAAATTTTTATTGTTTTCAAATTTTTATTGTTTTATTGTTTTTATTATTTTTTTTTGTTTCCTATGTTTTATGTTTCATGTTCTATTTCTTTTCATGTACAGCACTTTGTTCCAGCTATGGCTGCTTAAAGCGCTTTATAAATAAAGTTGAGTTGAGTTGAGTTCTTGAATTAAAATGCATCGTTACTGAGCTGAGAAAAGATTCAAGGTTCGGCCACACTACAAACACATGTTGATCGTATAGACCATTAGGGCGGGCCATACTCAAAACATGTTTTAAATCATTTAAGAGGGGTCTTCAAATCATGTATTTTAGTGTGTAGAGGACAAATCTGAATTTAATTTTTAATTCTGATAACCCTAACCTACATCAATTTGCAGTTGATTATTTTTAAATTTCAGGTTATTTTGCTATTCTTCTGGAATGATTTGAATTGTAATTGTGATACCATCTAGCTCAGAAATGGTAAGAAAATTACTATTTTGAGGAGGTTTATCAAGTGAAACATTACATTTTATATGATTAGAGGAAATTCTGGAGGGAAAAGTCTTCTACCTCATAAGAGCCACCTGATAAGGCTCCCACATAGTCGGGCGGACTGTGCGCGTACTGTGAGCCACGCGGACTCCACATGCACTGTCCGCGGAAGTTTGAGGTTTCATAGTCGAGCGTACGGTGTCACCGAGCAGTCTATTGCGTGACACTGAGTACGCGGAGTCCGCGGAGTCCGCGCAGTCGTAAAAATTTAGCTTTGTGCAGGCGGGTCCGGGTTTAAATTCATATTGTGTTGAGTTATTCAGTAGTAAAATAGCTCATGTTAAGACAAGGACAAAATCAAGCTCTCATTTGAGTATTTTTGTCGGCAACGGCCAGGAGCTGTTGGCGCTGAACTGCCAACTGTGAGGGATATCCTGAGGTATGGCATCTACTTGAGGGAACAATGTGAAGATGACCGGAGGAACTACCCAGTGGATCAGCTGGTGGGTGACATCTACCCTGCTCTGATTGGTCAGTGGAGAAAAGCTAATGCTCTTTTCAAGCCACCTGTTATTAATGAAAAGGTGACCATCATGTCCAAGCTCAAGGACGTCTGGAATCAGGCAGTGAAGTTTTCTCTTGGGAAGGGCAAACTTGATGCAAAAGAGAGGTTCATGCTCAAGTTAGACAAGTTATTTGATATTTTGACTTGCAAGTATCAGATAACCAGTTGTGAGGAAGAAGGCTGTGAGGGCTGTGTGAACCAAGCCCACACTAACTGTTCCTGCAGCAGAGAGAAAGAGATTCCTGTTAAAGAGCTTGCCTACATCAAGGGCCAGAAAGGGAAGGTTGGAAGTAAAGGTCCCCACCAAATGGGGGGCCCTGATCTGCCAGAGCACAAGAGACAGCTGAAGAAATTGGAAAGACAGGGGATGGAGAAGAAGGGAGAAGAAAGGAGAAGGAGCAAGGGGGAAAGTTCTGCAGCAGCAGAGAAGGCAGCCAAGAAGGACATCGAGAGATTTTTAGCAGATGGTGATGATGATCTGGAAGTGGAGAGAAGTGGTGCTGAAGATGAGTTTGTCCCTGAAACTGACCCTGAACCTGCAGCTTCAGTTAAGGTACAGAAAAACTATGATGAGATTCCAAACATAGCCCTTGCTAGTGTAAGGTATGGCATAGGGCTGAGGCCAACTGCAGCCATAGCAACTGCAGCCCTGATTGATGCGGGAATCATCACAGAAGATGACACAAGTAAAGTGATTGATAAGAACAAGGTCAAGAGAGCACAGGAGAAGTTGATGAGAGAGCTGGGAGAAGAGTTTGAGGAAAAGTGCAGGGAGGAAGGTGGGATCTCCTGTATCCTCTTTGATGGGCGGATTGACCTGACCAATGTGATGATGGAGGCTGAGGGCAGTGTCCAGTCTTTTCCTGCAAAGATCAAGGAAGAACACTATAGTGTCGTTAGTGAGCCAGGCAGCAACTATCTGTTCCACTTCACCCCAATGAAAGCAAGTAAAGAGGAGTCACATGCAGAGAAGATTGCTAAGGTCCTGTTTGCCTGGCTGAAAGAGCGGGGTTTCAATAAGACCTTGTAGGCCATTGGAGGAGACTCAACGAACACTGGTGTGAAAGCTTGAGTCATGCGCAAGCTGGAGCTGTACATTGGGAGAAAGCTGGTCTGGTTGGTGTGCAACCTGCACACTATTGAACTACCTCTACACCATCTCATTGTTGCCCTTGATGGCCCTACTCTGTCAGACAACAAATTATCTGGGCCAATAGCAAAACTCCTTGATTCTATTACAGAAGTGTAACCACTGATCAAGCTGTCTGACAAGGTCATTCAAGATCTCTCAACTGATCAACACTATAGGTATAAAATTGTCTGTGCAGTCAGGGATGGAGTGCTTCCTGCAAGGATAGCTCTGTTGGAGATAGGACCAGTGAACCACAGCTGTTGGCTCACCACAGCGAACAGACTTCTCAGGCTCTGGGTGTCAAAGCATGGACTTAAAGGAAAGAACCTGAAGAATCTAAGATTCATTGTGGAATTTATCATTGGAGTGTACTATCCATGTTGGTTCAAAGTGAAGGTCAATTACTCCTGGATTGAAGGGCCTAGGCACATCCTGTTTCAGCTGGACTGCCTCAAATCCCAGAGGAAGGAGGTGCTGGACATTGTGATGCCAACTCTGAAAAGATCTGCTTGGTATGCCCACAGTGAAGCCCTCATCCAGACACTGTTGTGCTCTGAGGATCAGAAGGAGAGGATTGAGGGGGTGGAGAGAATCCTGGCTATCAGGGGAGATGGGGACCCAGACACTCAGTTGGGGGACTCCTCTGTCAGGACCAGAAGGACACCGGACATCAACTGTGATGCTTCCACCATTGGTGACTTGATCAGCTGGTCAGAGGGTGTATCAGAACCACCACTCACCTGCTCTCTAAGCACTTCAGAGGTGAAGAACTTCATCAACACCCCCATGAAGGTGCCCAACTGGCCTTGCCACACACAGAGCATTGAGAGGGTTGTGAAAATGGTGACTGAGGCTTCTGCCAAATACTTCTCACAGGAAAAGAGAGATGGAGGGATCAGGGCTCAAGAGACCAGCAGGAGACTGATGTCCCAAAATGAATCAAAGCAGGACTTGTGCAACCTGACAATGTTCATGCATTAACCTGTTAATAAATATGGAAATTTGAATTGGATTTGTTTAACCCTAACCCATAAAAACAGATTACTGCAGAATGAGCCATTTTACTTTGAGTACTTTAGATCAATATTGCTGATAATACTTGGATATTTTCACATCAGGTCTCCATGTACTGTTCTAACTTTGACAGGAGTTAAACAGAAATAATGGACTGAGTTACAGACAATGTTTCTGTCTGAGTCTTTATTAATGATGGAAACATTTAACATGTGTGTGAGTTTTAATAGTCTTTAATACAGACTTCCACAGAAAGTGAACTTTTAGAGGTGCATTCAAGGTGGAAGCAGCTTCGAGGTGCTTGTACGTGTTTGTAAAATGAACCTGATTATTAACTGACGGTGTCTCATATTAACATCTGTTTCTAGTGTTTTAAACATAATTAAACTATAAATTAAAGGTCAAATGAAGCCGGTCACTGTGTCTGTGACGATGTGGTTAGTGTTGTTGTTTCAAACTGCATGAGTTGATGCTCACAGATTCAGTGTGCTTCAGTTTCATATCAGTTGATCCTGGATCAGTTTCACACAGTGATCCTGTCTGGTATGTCTGAAATTCATCCTGCTGATGGAGATCTGAGCGATGAGACTTATTACTATGCTGGCAGACGCTCCGGCTCGCTGCCATCAACCATAAAGATCAGTTTCCATCCAGAAAACTAATAACTGTCTGAATTCTTCACTTTAATTAAAGGAACCAAAACACCTCAGAGGACACGTCCTCATTAAGTCGTCCTGTCTGGTCATATGACACATCAGGTAACAAACAGTAAGTCTAATCTTTAAGCAGTTTGACCTTTAACCTCACAGTCTGCTGCTTCAGGCAGAATCCACTTATCTTATAACTCAGTACAATCAACGTCCCTCTGACGCTGCCCGACACTTCATACCACAGATGACCAAAACAGTGACACCAAGCATCAACCCTGAGCAGCATGATGGAAACACACAAGAAAAAAAAGGCCTAAAATAAACAGATCCACACAGAAACTCTTTTTCATTCACCTTCAGTGGAAATTACATCAAACTTTTGAAATTTCCAGTAAAACAATTTCTCCCTAAGCATTCGTGGATGAGATGGTGCCACAGATGTTGAGCCTACAGAGTAGTGACGGTCACACAGCCTCCTCGAAGAGCTTCGCCAAATACTGAAGGCTCGAGTTTGACCAAAACATGTTTGGCTAGGTAGGACTGGTGGATGTACACCAACACCGGTGGAGTCCCGTTCGGTGAGACGGAGATGGTGGAGTACCCTGAATTTGTTATGGACCGTGTTTAGCACGTGTAGACGATGAGTGTTCAGGCCTCCATCTTTTCCCTGAACTGTTCTTCTGTTCGCTGACACGCTGACAGTCTGGGCCCATATTCACAAAGAATCTTAAGGCTAAAAGTAGCTCCTAACAGGCGAATTTAGGAGCAACTCCTAAAAATAATGGGCGTGTCAGTCGTAACTTTAGGACTCCTAATTTTTGAAAATAAGAGTTATTCACAAAACATTTTAAGCCTAAAAGTAGCACCTAAGTCTGGGAGACCTTAGAAGTAGTCCAGACTCCTAACTCGCTAAGACCTGGTCACAGCCGAATGTTTTGGAGACGCTAAATGACAGGGAAATATTAAAACGATGTCAGATGGACCGTGAAGGGACTGAAGTTGTGGTGGAGTTGGTGAGGGACGCAATAACGTTCCCAACCAACCGAAACAATCCAATAACGCCAGAGTTAAAATACACTCCGGTGTTTGGCTACGGGGAAAATGCAGCTCTTCGCACGGGACTAGTATTACCTGGGGACCTCAAGTGATTTAGAATTTATCCCACCACGTCCGTGTTTCGTGCGGCGCATTCGCACAGGATAAGCAAAGTCTGTGTTTTACTGACATTATCCCGGGTCGATCTCACCGAAGCCCTTGCTTGAGCAGCACAACTGTTATATATGGATATTTTTAATATAATAACTGGTGAGCCTGTTGAAAGATGGAAAAAATGTTCCTTACCGCATGCTGCCATGCATGTAATCAATCTAATCATCTTTCCAGATTTCACTCTTCTGATGAGCCTCCTGAATTTGCACCCAAAATGCTGTCAAAACTTTCATTTATAATTCCCAACGCAGCCTCCATAATTCTCCACCGGGAAAAAGGCAGAAAAAAGGTGGAAAACACAAAAAACCTTAAGAAAAACAAAAAACGATCCCAAATCACAGAGATGCCGATTCGCACAGGACTGATATTATCACATGACCTCTGTGTTTGGTGAAATATGATAGGTAATTTGCGGTGGAATTTTTACTTTACAAATTATGGACATGGCAGATTCACACGGGATTAAGATCACAGACGACCTCCGCAATTATTAGAAGTTACTGGAGGTCCCCAGGTTATACTAGTCCCGTGTGAACAGGGCTTTTGTGTCAATCGGAAAAAGTTGCATTCCATCAATACACAAATAGTCTTTGACGCATGTTACAATATACTGGACATTGTTGCGAAATGGCCCGGATCAACACACGATTCCTGAATTTTAATGGAGAGTGGTTTGACGCAGCTTTTCGAGCAAATGCCGCTTTTATTGGCAATTCACGTTTTTCATCGGAATCTTCTAATTTGTAGTTTTTGTCCGAAGCGTTTTTGTTGTGGGGGGGGGCACTAAATTCTCATCATAAACACATTTCTTTATCCAATATCTTTCCATAGGCTTTGTCATGGGCTTGCAGGCAGCTTCCTTATTTTCACTTCATGCATTGCGTAGCCTAAATGACTTTTCAATGGACTGCCCTGTCACTCAACAGCCAATCACCGTTGTCACCGCTTCTAAGTGCGTCCTTATAAAATGACGTCATCCATAGCAACAGAGAGTTACTTCTAGTTTAGGAGTTCACTGTTTTCATAACTAAAAGTAGGTCTCAGCGGCTTTGTGAATTACTTTTAAGAAACGACTCCTACATAAAAACTTTTAGTCCGATTTAGAAGTACTCCTAACGTTAAGATAAAAGTCTTTGTGAATACGGGCCCTGATCACATCATATATGGTGGTGGGCTAGAGGCTAGAGACATGATCAGGGGTTGATTGGTTCTAGTCTTTACAAGTCTATCCTAGTCTCTGAGGGTTTTGGCTCGTCTTTATTATGTCTGCTGATTGTGAGTGTTAGACCAGGTCGTATCATCGGTCCTTATTTCAGCCATAAAATCATGCTAGTGTTCAGACATGTTTTACAGTTGTCCTGTGTTCCAGGTCTGTCCTTCCTCCTGTGGGACACCCTCAGACAGACAGAGGATGGAGGATGGAAGGATGAAAGGATGGGAGGACTGATTAATGGATGGAAGCTCTATAAACATGTAAATCTGACCTTACTGTGTTTCAAAGCTGCAGCGTGGGCTGAATGAAGCAGTGCTGCTTTAAAAAGCTTCTTCAGCCGTTCAGTCCACTCTCCGTTTACACAGAGACGTTTTCAGACAGAAGAGGCTTTGATACTCAAATACCACTCAACCCCCCCAAAACCCCAGCACCATTATCACTGTGTGTGTGTGTGTGTGCGTGTGTGCGTGCGTGTGTGTGTGTGTGTGTGTGTGTGTGAGAGAGAGAGTGAGAGGGGATCTCCGGGGACAGAAGTCATTCTACCTAATTTTCTTTTACAGCAGTACAGACATATACATGAAGTACCTGTCTCTGTCACCTCTGGCACTTTTCTACCTGCTGTAACTGCAGTTTAACTTTACTGTTAACAAGATGTGTTCAATGTAAGTACACCTGTACGTTATCTTATTTCTTATGGTTCGGTCGCAGCCATATGTGTTGGTGTGTTAATAAAAACAACATTTTAATATAATTTTTTCTGACCTCTGACAAATGTTCTGACGTATAGAAATGTTCTGCTTCCATAGAAATAAATAAATAAGTCATAAGAAAGAATACGCTGGTCCTGATGGTTTAGACCTCTATTTCTTACAAACTGCTGCTGAGTATGTTGCTGAACCTGTGACGCACCTTTTTATTCTGACTATACAACATGTGATTATACCTAGTGTGTATGGTAGCAAATGTCACCTGTTTATTAAAGGGTGGAGATCCATCAAATACTAACAATTATAGGCCGTCATCTAAATGTTCAGTTTTAGCTAAGGTGACCACACGCCATCACTGAGAGCAAAGTCGCGACTCTTCTCTGTTCTGACACCTCTGTGGTGGAACGAACTCCTGACCCACGTCAGGACCCCCCAAAGGAAAAATTATATTTAAATAAATTGTTAGCACTTTAATCATAGCACTTATGCTATTAAAGTATCTTTGATAAATAGCAGCTACGATGCTCAGCTGAGGGCTTGAACATTTTTTCTGTTTTTTTCTTTTTTACTCGACAGTGATATATTGTGGTTTCTCTCTTGTGACAAATGTTCTTATTACATAGTAATAATAGTAAGTCGCATTGGACAAAAACATCTGCTAAATGCCGTAAATGTAAATGTTAAAAGGGCTTATAAGTAATCAAAATATTTTTTATCAAGAAATGGTATGTTACATGACTTACAGTCTGGTTTCAGAAAAACCCAGTGCTGTCACTGCTACAGTGAAGATTAGGGTTAACCCTTAAATTCCATTCTAGTAGAATACTGTGCTGCATTTTGCTTCCACTAAAGGCTTTTCACACAGCTGACCTCTCTGTGCTGTTGGTCAGCACTGGGCTGTCACCTGTGGTTTGAAAACTACTTCAGCGGTGTGTGAATATACAATTTGGTGTCTCCCAGGGGTCCATATTGGGTCCTATTTTTCATATATAAATGGTGTTGTAATTAAGGATGTACCGATCCGATCAGAAGTATCGGGATTTTTCCACTGATTGGAATCGGCAATTTTGAACGTTGACCCAAGCCCGATTTTTTATTTCTTTTATTTTTTTAATGTCAGAGCACAATTTGTGGCGGAGCGCAGATGCGCACGTAACGTTACTCTGGCGTTAATCTGTGGATAAAGCGTCTGCAGTATGGAAATAACTTAAATTAGAACGCGAAAGCAGTCCAACGGCGACATGTAACATCTGCAATACGACCGTTTCGCGGAGCTGCATTTAATACCACTCGGCTTATGAAAAACAAACACGAAAAGAATACACTGTGTGCTGCATCAATAGCATGTGCAGAATAAGGAAGAGCCATATGAAAGAATATACTTTGTTTCAACAAAATAAAAAAAAACCTACTAAGGAACAGCTTGGATGCAGATACTTTGTTTCTTAATGCAGCTGTATTATCCAGGAAAATATTAGTTCAGGCTAAGTATCGGATCGGGACTCGGTATCGGCAGATACTAAATATTGAAAGACTCGGATCGGGATCGGGGTAAAAAAAATCTGATCGGGACATCCCTAGTTGTAATGTTAATAATATAATTAGGGGGCCAAGCCAAGTATGCAAGCATATGCGTTTCCTAGGGCCAGCGGTGCTAGGAACCCTGTTGTAATTGTATAGATTTTTATTTTTATTTTTCTCCGGCTAAAAGTGGTGCTGCAGGCTAAGCCGTGCAAGGGAGGGTGGTGCAATTTGGAGGGTTGGTCCAGACTCCTGCGAATATCTCAGACACAAAAAACTACATATATCCGCCTGCAGGGGGTGCTATAACCTAGGCCAACACGTTTTTGCCTATAACTCCCAAACCGTATGTCGTATATTCAAAAACCTTGTATCTCCAGATTCCCTGAATGGAGCTGAATCACTTTGCCATGGCCACGCCCACTTCCGGTTAGAAGGCTTTTTCACAAAACCGCAAAAACTGGAAAACCTACTTTTTCGAACTCCTCCTTGGGATTTTGTCCAATCTGCATGAAACTTGGCACGTACACTCTTCAGCTCAATGTGATCTAAAGCTATCAAAATAATTTTGCTCGGTCAAAAAATGCGCAACTTATTAACAAACACATTTCTGTAGCTAGCTATAAAAATGTAAACTGTTTGATATCTCGGTCAAACTAAATGCTATTAACACCAAATTTGAGATCCTTGGTCGCCATGAGAGTGGGAAGGGATGAGCCGAATTTGGCGAATTTTGGCCACTACGGGGCGCTAAAAATATGAGAAGTTTATATCTCTTGAACAGCTACACCGATTTTTACGAAATTTGGTCGGTATAATGTAGGGCCAATCCTGAGGCCATATCTTCAAGGTGGTCATGACTGGTCAATGTGGGCGTGGCTTATTAAAAGACAAAAAACAACAAACATTCTCCTTGGGATTTTGTCCAATCTGCATGAAACTTGGCACATACACTCTTCAGCTGTACCTGATCTAAAGTTATCAAAAGAATTTTGCTCAGTCAAAAAATGCACAAATTATTAAAGAACAAATTTCTGTAGCTAGCTAAAAAAAATTTAAACTGTTTGATATCTCCGTCAAACTAAATGCTATTAACACTAAATTTGAGATCCTTGGTTGCCATTAGACTGGGAAGGGATGAGCCGATTTTGGCGAATTTTGGCCACTAGGGGGCGCTAAAAGGATAAGCAGTTTATATCTCCTGAACAGCTACGCAGATTTTTACGAAATTTGGTCGGTATGATGTAGGGCGAATCCTGAGGCCATATCTTGAAGGTGGTCATGACTGGTCAACGTGGGCGTGGCTTATTAGATAAACCCAAATAGGCACACATTTCGCCTTTTGCACTTCCAGTGCACTTCCCATTACAGCGAATACCACGGCTCAGACGTTGGCCTGTGTCTTCACTTTTGCCCCGAGCCCGGCATCCTTTGGGGCCAACTTCGGTGGGCTCTGTGGTGCGCGGGGTCCAAGTCGCGCAGGGGGGTTTGGCTCCCGTTCATATCTGCTTGCAGTTCTAGTTCTATTATATTTTTATGCAGATGAGATAACCTCCAATCTGTATTAAACCTTGAGAGAAATCCTTATAAACTGAAACTTGTACTCAATGCTGACAAAACTACCATGATGTGCCTCTCAAGGTGGAAGAATACTGAAGATGGTGCCCAGCAGATCATTACCTTGAATGATCGGGTGCTTGAACAGTCTTAACTTACTAATACCTGTTTTGTTTTTTCTTGGAAGACCAGCTTGTCTCAACTGTCAGGGACTTTCCTCCACAGTCACCTGACCTTAACCCCATTCAACATTTATGGGTGCACTTGAAGACTAAGAAAGCCAACAACAAACCAGATACTGAAATATTCTGACATGTATGGACATTTTTCTAAGTTTCTCTCCTGGTTTTGGGTTTTAGTTTAGTTTTTCCAATATTATGTTGACAGTTAGTATTTCTCTCTTGAATTCTCGCTTCCTTGCCCACTGCTTGTTTTTATGGATTCAGCTTTGCATCAGTAAAATCTCGCTTTTTGTTTTTCCACCCGCAAGAAACAACCAGTATTAACTCAGCAGGTACCATTTCTGAAAAATGTAAACCTGATGACTTCCTGTGTAAAAAGATTTTTGGAAGAAGGTTTTCTCTCCGTCTAACATTTGAATGTTGCTCTTACTCGACATAGACTTCCTCAGAAGCCCCTGTAACATTTTGTATATGTTTCACACAGTGTATAATAATAACGTCCTCCCCTCAGTGTAAAACTCACAGTGGCCTCACAATGACAGAGCAACACTAACATTCACACACTCACACACACAATGAGTGTTTGTGGGTTCCTGACGTCTTCACAGTTCAGGGAATCCCCCCGTAACAAACACTCACAGTGAGCCTGAACATTAGCAGCTGGTCGAATTACATCAGAACACTGAATCCTCCAGACTGAGATCCCTCTGATAGAACCTGAGGAACAATCAGAGCAGAACAATGACGCGTCACCTGGAATACCTGGACTGGGTCCTGAATATGAGTGTTACGGTTAGACTGAAGTCTCTTTCTGTGAGACAAATCACACACACACGCACGTGCGTAGCAGGAGGACTTCACCTGTCAGCACGGTTACTTCACCTGTTCACCTGTACTAGATGTGTACAGGTGAAGTCAGGTGACTTTATTTATATATTTACATTACAGTTTCTCTTCAGAAGCCTTAAAATCTGTACAACACACTGAGACCTTCAACTGGGATATCACAGAACATTTCAGTAACGTGAGAACATCAGAGAACCTTTCTGTAACACAAGAACAGCAGAGAACCTTTCTGTAACACAAGAACAGCAGAGAACCTTTCTGTAACACAAGAACAGCAGAGAATATTTTGATAACTTGAGACCATCAGAGAACCTTTCTGTAACACAAGAACATCAGAGAACATTGTAATAAATTGAGAACATCAGAGAACTTTTCTGTAACACAAGAACAGCAGAGAACCTTTCTGTAACACAAGAACAGCAGAGAATATTTTGATAACTTGAGACCATCAGAGAACCTTTCTGTAACACAAGAACATCAGAGAACATTGTAATAAATTGAGAACATCAGAGAACTTTTCTGTAACGTGAGAATATCAGAGAACATGTTGACAAACTTGAGACCATCAGAGAACCTTTCTGTAACACAAGAACATCAGAGAACCTTTCTGTAACACAAGAACAGCAGAGAACCTTTCTGTAACACAAGAACATCAGAGAACCTTTCTGTAACACAAGAACATCAGAGAACCTTTCTGTAACACAAGAACAGCAGAGAACCTTTCTGTAACACAAGAACAGCAGAGAATATTTTGATAACTTGAGACCATCAGAGAACCTTTCTGTAACACAAGAACATCAGAGAACATTGTAATAAATTGAGAACATCAGAGAACTTTTCTGTAACGTGAGAATATCAGAGAACATGTTGACAACATGTTGGTCTTGAAGTCCTCACAGATACTGAAATACTTAACAGAACCTCTGTAGGCTTCTTCACCTCCTCTAACTAAACATTAACACAGACACCTGAAACTCTCACACACACACACTCCTCTCTCTCTCTCTCACTCTCTCAATTCAATTCAATTCAATTCAAAGGGGCTTAATTGGCATGAAAGTTTTAAAAAACAACAATATTGCCAAAGCATCTTGTCCAAACATTTGGACATTAACAACTTAACACAAACACTAACACACAACATCAAGATTGATTTTCATTAATTTACATTTATGTTAATTATATGCGTGTGTGTGTGAGTGTGTGTGTGTGTGTCAGTCACTCTATCTCTCTCTGTCTCTCTCTCTGTCTCTCTCTGTCTCTCTCTCTGTCTCTCTCTCTGTCTCTCTGTCGCTCTCTCTTTCTCTCTCTCTGTCTCTCTCTCTGTCTCTCTCTCTGTCTTGGTGACATTTAGGCTGATATATAAATCACCAGGCTGGCCGGTCAGAGCCAGAAGATTCCTGCAGTACAATACTGAAGTACTGTTACCTGTCTGCCTATTTGTGTGCCTACCTGTCGTACTGATCCAGGGAACTGTCTGACCTCGCAGCATCATGTTCACCAGGTATGTCCATGTTTGTTTCAGTCAGATTATGCTGCAAAATAATGATGATGTGACAAACTCCAGAATGATGAATGAATGAACATGATGTTCCACAGTTAGGAAGTAAACAACCTGCAATAGGATCAGATGGTGAGACAGAGACAGGTGAAAGTATCTTCCAGCAGTTTATTAATTCTTATAGTTACATTACTGTTTGTATGCACTGTGTGCATGAGTGTGTGTGGTTAGCAGCCTTCTATGCAACATGTGTGAAATCTTCTGCCTCTTCTGGTTCAAAGAATTTGTATTTCTGATGTGAAATGAACCATTTAAATTCAAATTCAGACAAATCATTGAAAAAAACCAATTCAGACATTTACAAATAAAATAATGTAATGTTTGATAATAATAATAATAATAATAATAATGATAATGAATGAGTCATGTGACATCGAAGGTGTTTCATCACTCACTGACTGCTGATTGGCTGCTACAGAGAGGTTAAACCAGTGAGTGTGTGTGTGTGTCTGTAAATACAAACTTTCTGAACACAATCAGAGAGATCAAATTTAAGTTCCAAGCTTCGGAGCAAATGTCTAATTATCAAATGAGACATCACATTGACGATATTGTCGTCCTCGCTGATAAGAAATTAATAAAATCAGTCTCTCTCTGCTCAGGGATATTGATGTTGGGTGCTGCCTGGACCTCTTTAACTCCTCCACTGGTCTGTCAGCGCCCTCCTCAGGCTGCAGACGTCATTACAGCAACACTATAAACAAAGAAGACGCTGACGTCTTAAATCGGCTCCTGTCTTGGTCTTTTCTTACCGAGCCCATGTATTTTCCTCTAGCGCCACCTTCAGGAGGAACATCAAACTGAGCTATTGTTTTGTATTTCTGTTTCACTTCTGTAACTGGCCAGTCACAGGGCAGTCTGAAGCAGAGTCAAAATTAAACTACAGAGACAGACCATGCTTTTATTGAATGGGTTTTATTATTCACACTAGCAGCCTGGTTTGGGAACCTCTCTTTGAAAAACAAAAACTCACTTAACCAGATAGTAAAGAGATAATAATAAAGAGAAGTCTAAGTCTAAGTCTAAGTAAAGTGGTCCAGCAGGCTGATTGGTGAGCCACAGCTCAACGTGGAGGCCCTGTTCACAAAACAATTACAACGCATATGTGGTTCAATTTTAAAGGACAGTTCCCACCCATTGCACAATAAGTTTCAGCTTCTCCCCTCTGGGCGCAGGTTTAAAATCCCCAAGTGCAAAACAAAAAGACACAAAAAACAGGTTTGTCCCTGCAGCTCTTACACTGAAGAATAAGTAATTACTTTATTTTGCACAAATGATAAATTATTGCTGCTTTTACTTATTTACTCATTGTTGTTATTTATTTACATTTTTTTTACTTTGTACTTATCCATTTAATCTTTTTTACAACCTAAATAATTGTTTTTTTGATTCATCTTGTATGTATATTTTTTCTTCTTATATTTTACTATCTCAGAATGACCTAGACCTGTAAGAACTTCTTAAAACTTTTAAGATTCTTTTTTTTTCTTTCCTTTTTTCTAGCTTTCACTGTCCTGAGTTTGGATGATGTGTGTTTGTGTCTCTATGTATCCCATATGTGTGGGTAATGACTCTGCTGCTGAAAACAAAATCTACCTCTGGGTACTAATAAAGGAACTTGAACTTGAACTTGAAGAGAATGAGTCATTAAATGGGACCTCTGTATGGTGACCCTGTTGGGACCCAGGTCTCAGTCTGAAGGATGTGTTTGTTGCAGGAACGTTGTTGTTCTGTTCTCTCTCTTCATCCTACTGGTGGAAGGCGACCTGGACTCAAACGGTGAGATCTAACTAATATCTTTTCTGATTGATCATCAGATTAAAATAGTATTACAGTTTGATCAACAGGTCATTTGGCTGATGTATTGAGGTTTAATGAAACATTTTGTGTTTGCAGATGCTGGAATACAAGCCATGTCAACAGGTAGATCACTTCTTCATCTGTCATCACTCATACCTGAAATGTTTGTATGTAGTCTAACCTGTCTCTACATCACCTGTCGATCTTCTCTGCCTGTCAGATAAAGACTCCACATCTGACGAAGCCCCCACAGGTGAGTCAACAGTTTTCAACTTCTAAAAAGGGCAAGGGGTTTTTTAAAAAGAAAAAGATTTTTGGTATATAATGATAACGTTTTGGTCTGAAAACACTCACAGATATTTTACCATAAGTCAAATAAAATGGGCCTCAGAAAGGGGTTGATCCGAACCCAGAATGGTTCCCTTAGGATCTCCAATTAACATCCAGTGTCAGTTTTTATTAGTTTACCTGAGTTTTGACAGAGTGTTTTCCAATATGAAGTCAGCGATAAATCAGTGAAATTACATAACTTTTCAAGTGTGTTGATGGAAATGGTTTGACTCGTAGATGAAATATGTTTAGTAAATATCGTTTCATATTAAAATGAACAGTTTTCCCATGTTGTCAGTTTAGTTAGTATTGAGTTTAACATCCCCAGAAATTGTGACTCAGGTAAGATGTTGTTTTTTTGTTTCAGAGAGTATGAACGCTGTCTCTCCTGATCAGCCCGGTAAGAGTTCACATCTGATACTCTGCAGAGAAATACCAAACACAATCTTTTTTATATTTCCACACTGCTAGAGAGACATTATGATCTCTGCTGTGGACAAAATAGTGCAGTTTTAAAACTGAAACTTTGTTCTTTACAAATCATTTCATCATTTAATAATGAGTCAGCAGACTTCAATAAAGAGAAACATTCTCACACGTCTTCAATTCAGAGTTAGGATGAACTACTGAATATCAAAATAATGTCCAACAATGATGTCAAATTTAACAGTGGAAGTAGAAATACTCGGCTCACATCACACTTCACTGGTTAGTAGCTGAAACTAGTCCGACTGGTGGGAAACATGTTGAGCATTTAAACCCAAACTTTTCACACAGACAGAAGAAGAATCACAAATCACAAATCAAGGCCTGCAACAAAAACGTGTAATATGTCGTTTTAATGACTAGTTATTAATAACTAGTAGTTTCCTTTTCATCAGGGTTTAAATTGTATTTGTCGTCAGTTTCCACTCGTCTGGCAGATGACTTAGGTAAGATAGATCGATAGATAACCATCTATCGATCTATCTATCTATCTATCTACCCTAACCAGTGTTGGGAAAGTTCACTTTCTACATGATCAAGTTCAAAGTTCAGTTCACAAATTTTAAAATGAACTAGTTCAGTTCATAGTTCATAATTCAACATTTTTAACTAAGTTCACAGTTCTGAAAATGAACTAGTTCATAGTTCTTTTTTTTCTTTCCAATATGTTGATGCGAGCTATTATTTTTCAAAATTATTGCCACAGCCCATATAGAACCACAGACAGCTATTATTCTATCAGTTTTAACACTGAAACTGCAGCTCACCCACAATATTCTGCAGAACCAGGTTGTCCAGCTGCGGCTGGGAGATGAAGACAGCGGAACCGCTACTGTACGCCGTTAATGCAATTTGGGTGGTAGAGGATCTGTTTTGGCTCGCTGTTGCCGTGTCTTTTCATTTTTTATTCACTTGCACGTACCTTGAAAGGCTCGCCGGGTGCTTTAGTTCAATGTGCCGTTTCAGGTTTGCGGTACAGGATAGAGTAAACATTGAAAATAAAATACATAAATAAGTAAATAAATAAATAATTTTTAAAAAAGAAGAAGAAGAAAGGGAAAAATAAAATAATAAATAAATAGATATTTCAGACAGTGGCTTCAGGGAAAAACTTTTCATTATGACTCAGTAAGGTATTACTTTTTTTGTTATTTAACAAAATCAGAGATTTAAGCAAAGAGCTCAGTTCCAGGAGAAAAGGTGCAAATTTAGGAAGTGATTTTGCAAATTTTTGTTTGTGAATAAATCATTTTGCATAGGATAACAAAGTTCATCATGTGTTCAAGAGCATTATCTTCTGGGTTAACATAGCAAATAACATGTTCAAGGGTAAGAGAATGGACAGAGTTAGCAGCATCAAAAAAATTAGATTCAACATCACTTCAAAACTTTTTACATATATCACAATAAAAAAACAGATATGAAGCCTTCATTTGTTTTTGTCTCCATGCTTAGCACATTGATGACGCATGCGGCGGTGCGACTCTGAGGTGGCTGGTGTCGCCAGTATTGTGTCTGTTCAGGACGAATTCATCTGTGTTCGTTTGGTAATGCCTCACTGCATGTTTGGTATGCAGCTGTTTCTGTCGGAAATAGTTAAGTTTCGTTTTGATCGAAAGTAAAGCGAGTTGCGTGTAGAAACCTCTCGTCCAGCGTCCTTTTTATACACAACAGCCAGACTGGGTGATTTTCCGCTACATATTACTGTTCACGGTGTGTTTTAGCCGGTTTTTGCCTGGAAGGCTTGGATGGAAATCTGGCACTGTCTTGAATGAAGTTAAACTGTGAGAACGCGCCATTCACAAACGTCAGAATGAACGCGTTCACAATAACGTTCATCAGGTAGAAATACAGTACGTTCAGTTCACATTCGCCCAAAATATGAACAAGTTCATGAACGATCGTTTATTGAACGCGTTCAGGCACAACACTGGCCCCAACCCATCTGTCTATCACAGATCAATTTATTAACCTAATAATAATAATAATAATTGATAACAATAATAATAAGTAAAAAATTAGCGTGATAACAGATCATTGAATAATGATAAACAATGATTTGTTTCAGATACCAGCAGCTCCAGTTCAGAGACTGCAGACGGTGAGAACACAACATAGATACATTCAATGCATACATCCATGACGTCCATACGTACACACATACATCCATGGCGCCCATACGTACACACATACATAGAAGAACATATATCGATACATTTAACCTTTGACTCAAAGTAATTTATGTACTTATTTTCGTATGTTCATTCATTTATTCATCCATTGAATTAAATGTTGCTTATTGTAGCTCCAGCAGCCAGTCAGGTGACATTACACGGTATGTCTGGTTTTCTTCTTTTACCTCTGAATATCTCTTTAAATTTCAGCATTTATGATTTTTTCTGTTGATTGATAGCTTGATAGCTTGATAGCTTGATTGATTGATTGATTGATTGATTGTAGAACCTGCTGCAGCTGCTGCAATCAGTGTGGAAGAAGAAGATGGTGAGATGAATGCATGCTACATGATACTACAAGATATTGTATTAAACTATACCATGACATACTAAGCTAAATAACATGATATATAACACACAACAGCCCAAATAACATTAACATATATAAAACTGGCTGAACTATGAGGGGGAATGACATCACCCTGGTCAAAAATGGCATTTAAAAATAAACAGTTTGGGAAATTTCAAAATAAAAATGATATCCAATAAAAATGTGTTCAAATGAAAGTTCACACATGTATCATACATTTTTGGTTTGTTTATAAAGGTAATATTTTTGAGTGAATATTTATCTCATATTGTCTTTGCTGGTTGCTGATATAGAACAACTTTGTTTAAAACTGTTTTTCTAACAGAAGATGAGCGCTCCGACTCTGAAGAAGGAGGGAAGAAAAAGTTGAGCTCCCGTTTGGCCAAACCTCAGAGCCCAGCCATGCTGCCACAAAACCCAGTGGGCCTTATCAAAAGCCCCTCCCATCTACCTCAGAGCCCCGCCCTCCCCCTTCAACCAATCATTCCTCAGCCAAAAACTCTGGTGAGGAACCGAACGTCAAAGAGACGATCCAGGACCAACCGCCCTCAGATATAAGACGATTACGCACACGCAGTATCACACATGTAGTAACACACACGTAGCAACACACACGTACGTAGGTATAAAAACATCTTTCATACATTGATAAAAGAGACACACAAACATTTGATCTGAAAACTTGTTTGTGAGTTCGTTTTTGTCACATTTAATGGTATCATAGGATGAATTTAAGAAATAACCTAAATTGTTTTCTAACTCAAAGCTTGGACTGATCATTTATTATTTTCAGTCAGTTTGTCTGGGTCTGTCAGTGTCTGGCCCCTGATATGTTTAATGTATTGGGCCCCTGATATGTTTAATGTATTGGGCCCCTGCACCGCCTGTTTTCAATCAGCTCAATTTATTTGAGTTTTAGGTAGTTTTTCCTTTTTTTTTTTTTTTTTTTTTTTTACATTTATTCATTAATAATTCTTAATTGTAATCAAAAATTGACACATGTTCTCATGTTCTTCTTGACTTTTGTCATATTTGAATAAAGTTTAAATGAACTGAGCATTAATTCCAGCTGACCTCTGACCTCTCACCTTATGACCCCATGACCTCTGACCTCTGAGCAGGTCTGTCAGCATCACTCCTTTACCTGCAGTCACAAGAGACATGTTTCACATTATAAAAGTGTTAACTCGGCTCAAACATCACCAAATCTTTTCTCCTTTTATGTTCCTACATAAGGACACCGCACAATCTCAGTAGTGTCACTCTCTCTCTGTGCCGCTTGTTATAAATAAAAACTTTTACAGGTGAATAATAAACTTTGAAATGTTTGAGAAAAGTGTAAAAATCCACCAGCTGCATCATTGCCCTTCACATCCAGACATCAGTTTGAGATTGGAAACCTTCAGAGAACACAAACAGCAGTAACATCTGTAATTAAAGGCCTGACAAAATCACTTGGCCCGTGTGTGTGTGTGTGTGTGTGTGTGTGTGTGTGTGTGTGTTTCACAGTATTTCCTTGTATGTGACTTGTTTGTGGGAAATCCCATCAACTCACTGTTCTGGAAACTTTTCCTCTTCTATTGTTCGAAACATGTCTGCTGTAGTACTTCCTGCTTAGCGGCAATAATGAGGCAGTTTGTGTGTGTGTGTGTGTGTGTGTGTGCGAGGAGCTGAACATTCAGATATCATGGAGCTCTTTGGAGGCCCAAGTGAAGCCTAGCAGTTTCCTCTGCTCATGCCACAGCTATAGAAGAGTAACAGTTAGCTGTAGAGGTTAACTGTGATGCTAATGCCCAGCATGAATCTAAAATCAATCAAATCTCAACACAACCTGAGAGTGCTCAGAAATGGATGTCTGGTCTGAGAGATAGAACAAACTACTTGGGGCTTGCGGCTAATGGAGGTGCTTGTGCTCACTTCAGGCTGAAGATCAACAGGGTGCAGCATGAACTGGTCCTCATCCAGGGGACAAAGAGGCACAACCACATCTAATTCTTCATGTACGTCAAAATGTCCTGGAGGAGATACAAGGGAGTTTACTACATCATATACATCTACAACTGATGCTGCTCCGAAGCAGGTTCTGGTCGAGATCGCAGAATCACACATGGAAATGTTCCACCTTCTGACCAATCAATTCGCTTAGTGTAAAAGCTGTACTCCTGTAGGACGACCCCGTCCTGTTGTCTTTACTTATTATTTTCCTATTATTGTGCTTTTTTTATCCTGATGTAATTTCACAGATTCACCTTATCATAAACATTCAAACCGGTAGCGTTAAATGAACTAAGATTCTGTTTAACATTTCATCATTGCTGTCTGACCATCACAGAGCAGAGGCTCATCCAGCTGTGCACATAGCCTGATGCCTGAACCTCAACATACCCAGGATCTGTTTCTCTCCTGTGGCTTCCCAAACCAAAACATCACAATCACACAACGCTGGTTATCAAGTCGGTAAATCAACCCAGATTTTCAGCAAACATTTAGAATATGGACAGGTCTACCCACACTAGAGTAGAAGAAGAAGTTGAACATATAATCGAACCTGAAAACACACAGTTACAGCTGAGAGATGAGGGACGGACAACCGATGGAAAGATTACCAACTGTGTGAATGTCAACAAAGTTTTTCCAAGATTTGGAGAAACAGGCCTGTAATGTGAGTGGTTTAGAAATTCCCCCAGTTTTTTAGAAATGTTCTAATGACAATGTCATTACAGTCAGTAAAAGTATTGTGTTTACATTATGAACAGTCTCTTTAAATTTTCTCTCTTCCACTGCTGTAAGAAACATCAAGTTAGAGTTATTTTTAGTGCTAAAAACATGTCAGAAATGGTCGGCTGAACCACAATAAGCTTCAGTTGATTTCAGGGAAATCTAAGACACCGGCAACAGAAAGTTGATCTACATCTGAAGCAGAGTTCACAGTTCTCAGTAAGTCGAATAAAGACCAATTGAAAAATCTCTGAGGATAACCAATCAAAGAGCCCCATCTGTGGTCCATTTCCAGGTCCAGGTCCAGGTCAAGGTCCTGGTCAAGGTCCTGGTCCATGTTGTTTCCAGGCAGTCTGAAGGGTTATTTTAAACTGGTCTGGAATCTGGTCCATCAGGTTTGATTGTTGTTTGTCGCTCACTCTGCATAACTAAAACAATTCAGGTGTTAACAAAAGAGGTAACTGACAGGAACCCTGATCCTTTACTGGAACCTTCAGGTGTGTTTAACCAGAAACTGTGTCACAACTGCTGCAGGTAAAACTCTGACAGACACTTTAATATGTAATAATTAGGGCTGTCGCTCGATCAACATAGTTAACTTAGTTAATTACATAATTGTCCGTAGTTAACTCGTGATTAATCACAAATTAACTTTGCATTTTCTATCTGTCTAAATACACCAGTACAGTGTTTTACACTCGTATCAACATGAGTGGACAAATCTGCTTTTCACAAATGCTTAATATTATACAACCCAAAACAACAGAACTGTCCAGAATATTCTCCAGAATAACCTCAAAGGTTCTGCATGCTCAGAAAATATGTTGAAAGTATAACTTGACAAAGTATTATCTGAGACTGGACTGGACCGGTGCTCAGTTCACATCCACAGTAAATGTAAAATACTTTGTTCTTGGGGAGAGAACCCTCTGGAACAGAACTTCAAAAGATTCTTTTCTTTTTCCATTTCTGCTCATGGAGGATCGTTTCTGCTGCCATCCACAATGTTTGGAATTTGCATTATTGTGTTATTATCGCATTAACTTTGACAGCCCTAATAATGATGTAAAACAGCAAATAAATGAATATGACATATTGATGTTAACATCATTAATGATCAATTCATCATGACTGTCATTAATACATGATGAGGGGTGAAGGTCATGTGACAGTACTCAGAGCGCACGTTCACTGTCACCAAACCACATTTAAAAAACCCTTAGTTAGCTGAAGTTGTGTATGTGAAGTTCGGTGTGTGTGTGTGTGTATCATCAGTAACATGTTAATGAGATGTTAATGAGGTTTAAAGCAGTCTGAGTCATGGTATTTCTTGAATGAACTGCTTCCTTCTCCTAAAATCTTTGTGTTCCAGGTAAAAACTGTCCAACCAGTTCTCCTCATAATGAGAACAACATACCTGACATAGTGCGCACACACACACTCACAACACACACAGTGTACATATTATTTCTACATTTCCTGGTAGGAAACGTGTGAAAACTTTATGATCCGTAACATTAAACTCTACTTCATGTGTTTATTGTTCAGACTTTAATTTTTCTAAACCCATTTAAATGTGGTGTAAATCTTGTTTAAACTCTGTTCCAAATGTCACTTTCACTTCATGTAAACCTGGTGTAAACCCAGTATAAACCTGCCGTAAACCCAGTATAAATGTGTAAATCTGGTGTGGTAATAATGTAAGTAGAAACATCACAATGAGAGAAGCTGCTCTCATCTGGTGTTTTGTTAGTTAACTATTGATTCAGTGAACTTAAACTGGAAAAACAATGTGAAGCTGAGTGTAGAGGCTCAGACAGACAGGTAGAGCAGTGATCAGAGGGACTTAGAGGTGGTGGAGGTGGTGCAGGAGGAGGAGGAGGAGGAGGAGGAGGAGGAGGAGTATAAAAAGCTGCTGCTCTCTTTCAGCTCAGTTCAGACTCTCAACAAAGTGAAGTTTGGTTTGTGTCGACCAGAACAACAACATGCTGCGACGGTGAGTTAAAAACTTTATGAAACTGTTTGAGTTTTACACATCAGAACACTAAGAGAACTATTTGTACTACACGATACTATATACTAAACTATTTAGTCATTCATTCTTCATCACTGATGCTGAACATGAAACTCAGCAAAAAGCTTATAAAATGTCTTTTATTAAATATTTAATGGGATCTGTGGAGACATTTCAGCTGTAAACACTGTAAAAGAGTATTTAGCCAACATTGCTCTGTTAGAACAGTTTGTGCTGCCACACCTGCTTGTTCTAATTCAACTGTCAAGTGATCTCACGTCAGTCCGTATGTAGTTTACTACAGTTTCATACTTTACTTCGGCTTGGGACTTCTTTTTTCTCCATAACTTTTACAAAAGAAAAATATTTGACTCTTGTCCATCACAATATTTCGCAGATGTTATAGTAATCACATGAATCATTATGACGTGAAGCTGCAGGTCACACAGTTCCAAGCAACTTTTCTATTATAGTTGAGCTAATATTTCAGCTGCTGACAGTATCAGTGTTTAGGTTAGGTTCATTGGCTCAGCAGAAGGACTTCAGTGTTTCAGCTGCAGTCATTCGACTCTCAGATGAACCTCAAAGCTCATATGTCTCTTTGAGGATCTGAGCTGCCCTTCATTGTTTCTTTCTATACATTGAAAAGAAGAAATGCTTTGTTTCTTTGCTCTCTGTGGAGAAACCACAAAGAAGTGCAGTCATTTAACCCTTCAGACCGGTTTCACCCTCCAGTCAACACAAGTCATATTCAACACTTTGGATTAAGCACTTTACATTCTTTATATTTGTCACTTTACCTTCTTTATGTTTGTCTCTTTACCTTCTTTATGTTTGTCACTTTACATTGTTTATATTTGTCACTTTACATTGTTTATATTTGTCACTTTACATTCTTTGTTTGTCACTTTACCTTCTTTATGTTTGTCACTTTACATTGTTTATATTTGTCTCTTTACATTGTTTATATTTGTCACTTTACATTATTTAAGTTTGTTACTTTAGTCTTTATTTTTGTCATTTTACATTCTTTATGTTTGTCACTTTACATTATTTATATTTGTCACTTTACATTTTCATATTTGTCACTTTACTTTATTTATATTTGTCACTTCACATTTGTCACTATACATTATTTATGTGTCAATTTACATTTTTATATTTGTAACTTTACATTATTTATGTTTGTCATTTCGCATTTGTCACTTTACATTCTTTATGTTTGTCACTTTACGTTCTTTATGTTTGTCACTTTACATTATTTATGTTTGTCACTTTACATTCTTTATTTTGTCACTTTACGTTCTTTATGTTTGTCACTTTACATTATTTATGTTTGTCACTTTACATTCTTTATTTTGTCACTTTACGTTCTTTATGTTTGTCACTTTACATTTTCATATTTGTCACTTTACATTCTTTATATTTGTCATTTTACATTCTTTATGTTTGTCACTTTACATTATTTAAGTTTGTTACTTTAGTCTTTATTTTTGTCATTTTACATTCTTTATGTTTGTAACTTTACATTATTTATGTTTGTCACTTCACATTTGTCACTATACATTATTCATGTGTCAATTTACATTTTTATATTTGTAACTTTACATTATTTATGTTTGTTATTTCGCATTTGTCACTTTACATTATTTATGTGTCAATTTACATTTTTATATTTGTAACTTTACATTATTTATGTTTGTTATTTCGCATTTGTCACTTTACATTCTTTATGTTTGTCACTTTACATTTTCATATTTGTCACTTAACATTCTTTATGTTTGTCACTTTACATTCTTTATATTTGTCACTTCACATTCGTCACTATACATTATTTATGTGTCAATTTACATTTTTATATTTGTAACTTTACATTCTTTATGTTTGTCATTTCGCATTGTCACTATACATTCTTTATGTTTGTCACTTTACTTATGTTTGTCACTATACGTTCTTTATGTTTGTCACTTCACATTTTCATATTTGTCACTTTACATTTTCATATCTTTCACTTTACATTTTCATATTTTTCACTTTACATTTTCATATTTTTCACTTTACATTCTTTATGTTTGTCACTTTACATTTTTATGTTTGTCACTTTACATTATTTAAGTTTGTTACTTTAGTCTTTATTTTTGTCATTTTACATTCTTTGTTTGTAACTTTACATTATTTATGTTTGTCAATTCACATTTGTCACTATACATTATTTATGTGTCAATTTACATTTTTATATTTGTAACTTTACATTATTTATGTTTGTTATTTCGCATTTGTCACTTTACATTCTTTATGTTTGTCACTTTACATTTTCATATTTGTCACTTAACATTCTTTATGTTTGTAACTTTACATTCTTTATATTTGTCACTTCACATTTGTCACTATACATTATTTATGTGTCAATTTACATTTTTATATTTGTAACTTTACATTCTTTATGTTTGTCATTTCGCATTGTCACTATACATTCTTTATGTTTGTCACTTTACTTATGTTTGTCACTTTACGTTCTTTATGTTTGTCACTTCACATTTTCATATTTGTCACTTTACATTCTTTATATTTGTCACTTTACATTTTCATATCTTTCACTTTACATTTTCATATTTTTCACTTTACATTCTTTATGTTTGTCACTTTACATTTTTATGTTTGTCACTTTACATTATTTAAGTTTGTTACTTTAGTCTTTATTTTTGTCATTTTACATTCTTTGTTTGTAACTTTACATTATTTATGTTTGTCACTTCACATTTGTCACTATACATTATTTATGTGTCAATTTACATTTTTATTTATTTATTTATTTATTTATGTTGTTTGTTTCGGACATGTCAATTCATAAGCATCACATTTCATCATTGTTCAAATAATACAACACACATGGCCGAAAGGGAAAAGCGGGAGAAGCCAAAGCTTATCAAGTCCCGCCCCCATTACCCACAGTATAAAATCTTCATTCTGATCTTTTCTTGTCTTTTGCAAATTACTTTTTTCTTTTCTTCTCTTTTTTTCTTTTGTTATGACCTTTGACAAAACATATTACAGCAGTAGCATACAGAGCTGAATTCAAGCTCTAGACAGTACATACAGATTACATGTGTGTCTGCACATGTGTCCATATTAGTCCATCATGAGTGAACAACAGTCTCATCTTATGGCCTCATCTTATAGCCAGGCTTGCCACAAAGTCAGAATATCCAATTGAGAGAGAGCAAAAGTCCAGTGTATTTATTATTTGTTGAGATGGTGTTGGGATGGTGTAAGAGCCCTTTAATGCATTTTCATGTTATTCATCAGTCTCCTCTGCAGCTTTTATGGCTGCTAGCTTCGCCATGTCCTCCCGATTGGTGGCTACATCAACTCGCATCTGTATCACGAAGTCGCGGATTGTTGAGATGTCAGAGCGTATCCCGACCACAGCACTCCGAGTATTGGCGTTGTCCGCCCTCGCACTGGTCCGCTCAGTAGCGATCTTTCTCATTTTCCAATATTGCATAAAGATTCCAAATCCCAAAGCGATCGTTCCAATTGTCATGAACGTGAACATGTGAACATGTATATTTGTAACTTTACATTATTTATGTTTGTTATTTCGCATTTGTCACTTTACATTCTTTATGTTTGTCACTTTACGTTCTTTATGTTTGTCACTTTACATTATTTATGTTTGTCACTTTACATTCTTTATTTTGTCACTTTACGTTCTTTATGTTTGTCACTTTACATTTTCATATTTGTCACTTTACATTCTTTATATTTGTCACTTTACATTTTCATATCTTTCACTTTACATTTTCATATTTTTCACTTTACATTCTTTATGTTTGTCACTTTACATTTTTATGTTTGTGACTTTACATTATTTAAGTTTGTTACTTTAGTCTTTATTTTTGTCATTTTACATTCTTTGTTTGTCACTTTACATTATTTATATTTGTCACTTCACATTTGTCACTATACATTATTTATGTGTCAATTTACATTTTTATATTTGTAACTTTACATTCTTTATGTTTGTCATTTCGCATTTTCATATTTGTCACTTTACATTCTTTATATTTGTCACTTTACATTTTCATATTTTTCACTTTACATTCTTTATGTTTGTCACTTTACATTTTTAGGTTTGTCACTATACATTCTTTATGTTTGTCACTATACATTTTTATGTTTGTCACTATACATTCTTTATGTTTGTCACTTTACATTCTCTATATTTGTCACTTTACATTCTTTATGTTTGTCACTTTACGTGTTTATGTTTGTCACTTTACATTCTTTATGTTTGTCACTTTACATTATTTAAGTTTGTTACTTTAGTCTTTATGTTTGTCACTTTACATTATTATGTTTGTCACTTTACAGTCTACATGTTTGTCACTTATTTAGTTGTCATTTTATTTAGTGGTACAAACAGTTTAATATTTATAGACTGAAATACACTATTGACTCTGACGGAGTGTCTCTTCCTGTACGACAGTACATTGCAGGAAAACAATATGCAAACATGTTGCAGTCAAATCAACCTGTTCACTTTGCATGCATGTTACAGGTGTGTTGTGTTGCTGCTCCTTGCTCTCGCTGCTGTTTCTCTGGCAGCTCCAGTCACTGGTAAGCTATGATCATTTGTCAACAATGTTATTAGTAGCAACAATCAATAGGTCCACTTAATGTTCAATATTAACTTTTAAATAATCATTGCTTTCCTTTATTGCCTTTCTCTCTCTCTGTCTGTAGATCAACCAACAGATAAAGGTAAAATAAATGTTTAAATCCTGGTCGTTATTGTCATTCAGTACATTAAATCTTACCGTTTAGTTCAGGCTTTGACCTTTGACCTTGTAGAGACCCCAGTCCTCATGATGACATTCGATCACCACAGAGAAGCCAATCAGAGTGCAGACTGTTACTCATTTTAATGTCTTGTCAGCGACACTTACTGACTGTACAGTACAACAAATACTACATGATCATTACATGATCAGCTGATCATTACATGATCAGCTATTTGTGAGATTAACGTTAAGTCATTGATTGTTATATCATCACTGTTTCTTGCATGGACGCTTCTGAACATTGAAGATTTAGAGAACGTTAAAAACCTGCTGAGGAGCCGGGAAAACTCACAGACAAGTAACAGAACAACACAAATACTCAATCTATATGCAAAATTCTACACACACTGTACACACATGTATATAAACTGTACATTTAATCAAGTTGATTTGTTTCAACAGCTTCTGCTGACAACAAAACACCAGATGACACAAGCACAGGTAACCTTTCTGTCTCTACCTGCCTGTTCATCTGTCTGTCTGTTTACTTGTCTGTCTGTTCACCTCTCTGTTCACCTGTTCCAGGTGCCTCAGGTGTGTCTGTCAGTCCTGATTCAGGTCAGTTTGTAGTCTAATGAATCTTAAATGAATGAATCTTCATCTAAGTCAGTTCAAATGTGAATCAAATGAAATTCCAGCTTAAACTCTGATTGATGGAAAGTTTCACATCCGTTTCATTTGAAATGTGTTTGTGATTCTTCAGATGATACCAACACCTCCACAGACGCTGCAGGTGAGAATATAAATGTATTTTATTTTCTTTCTTTAGTGTATGTGACTCAACATGGATTGATCATTGATCAGGTCAACAGGGCTCAGACCAAGACACAAAATAACCAGAAAGAGACACAAATGACTGAAAGATGAACAGAAATCAAGTACAGCTGTTTAGAGCCTTGACCCAAAAGAACCTGACTCTCACACGAACCCTGTTCATCGGTGCTGATCTAGTGAGACAACAAATACGATAACACAGACGATAAAACAGACGACAGTAGGGACGACATTTTTAATGTTTTGTGTTTGTGATTCTTCAGATGACACTAACAACACCTCAACAAACGCTGCAGGTGAGAATACAGATTTCTTATGTTTCAGTCTTTAGTTTATGTAACTCCTCGATGTGGACTGATCACCGATCGGGGCTGATATACAAACACTGCTGCTTCTTGATCAAACAGACACATTGATGTCTTTGTTTGTTTGTGTGTTTGTTTGAGTAATTTTAATGTAGCTCACATAGGTCATATATTTCACACTGCAGTCTGGCAGCCACAGGATAGGCGCACTGATTGGCTGGACTCATATCTGAATAATCACTAACACACACCTGTTTGGTTACAGATTGACTGCTGATGTTTCCCATAATAACGAATAATTGATGAGTGTGAAATATGTTTGATCCTCAGATGCTGCAGAAGACAGCAAGGACAAGAGTGACGTAAACACTACCGATAAGTCTGACAATGAGACTGAGGCTGAGGAACAGGATAAAGACGAGTCTACGACTGAGGCTGAGGATGTAGAGGAGGGTGATAGTAAGGATGATGATGTAGATGAGGATGATAGTAAGGATGATGATGTAGATGAGGATGATAGTAAGGATGATGATGTAGATGAGGATGATAGTAAGGATGATGATGTAGATGAGGATGATAGTAAGGATGATGATGTAGATGAGGATGATAGTAAGGATGATGATGTAGATGAGGATGATAGTAAGGATGATGATGTAGATGAGGATGATAGTCAGGATGACGATGAGACTAAGGAGTCTGAGGATCAGGCTCAGGAGGAAGATGAAAGTGAGGTTGAGGATGAGACTAAGGAGTCTGAGGATCAGGCTCAGGAGGAAGATGAAAGTGAGGTTGAGGATGAGACTAAGGAGTCTGAGGATCAGGCTCAGGAGGAGGATGAAAGTGAGGTTGAGGATGCAACTAAGGAGTCTGGGGATGAGGATGAGACTCAGGAGGAAGATATTGATGATAAGGATGATGCAGATGAGGCTGATAGTACGGATGAGGATGAGACTAAGGAGTCTGAGGATCAGGGTCAGGAGGAGGATGATAGTGAGGTTGAGGATGAGACTAAGGAGTCTGAGGATCAGGCTCAGGAGGAGGATGATAGTGAGGGTAACGATGAGACTAAGGGGTCTGAGGATGAGGACAATTCTCAGGAGGAAGATGATACTGAGGATAAGGATGAGACTATGGGGTCTGAGGATGAGGATCAGGGTCAGGAGAAGGATGATATTGAGGGTACGGATGAGATTCAGGTGTCTGACGCTGAGGTTCAAGGGGAGGAGCAAAATGAAGACAATGCAGTAGAAGGGGAGGAGAGCTTGTCTGAGGAGGACAGGGACGTTTCAGACAGAATGGAAGGAGCTAGTGATGAGGGCCCAGAGGATGAAGACACAGATAGTATGATGGAAGATGAAAATGAAAATCAAGGTAAAGATGACAGTGACGAGCCTGAAACAACAGAGGCCGACAGTGATGCAGACTTGTCAGCAGAAGAGGATGAGGAGGATGTTTCAGAAAGTGAAGCTGACAGTGACAGCACTGAACCAACAGATACAAACATGCCAGAAGACGAGGATGAGCAGCAGAGTGCTCTCTCCACTGAAGGTAAACACACTGACGACTGTTTCATCAGGTGTTAGGGTGTACTTCTAATAAAGAAGAAGAATTCAGGTCGTTTTCCAAGTTGACGTAGAGAGTCAAAAGTATAGACCAGGGTTGAGTTCAAGTTCTTTACATCAAAAATCAACATTATAAAAGTTTTAGGATCAGAATTTAAATATGAGAATAGGTGAAAGATGGAGATGAAAATGAGAAGTCAAAGGACAAACAAAGACTTCAGAGGAAGCAGCTGACAGACAATGTTTGTTCCCTCCTTTATATTTACCAGATCCAGACAGCAACTCAGCTTATTTATGGATTCATTTGATTCTGGATCTAAAAGTAATTTCACACCTACTAGATACTAAAATGGAGGTCAAATGAAAGATAAAGAAAAATACAAATTAAATTGAGTCGAGGTGAAGAATTCAGGTGTGGAAAAGTTTAAAGCAGTGAAAGCGCAAACAAATAATCAAAATCCAGAGTCAAAGTAGATTAATTAGAGACACAAAGACATCCGGGTTCAGACAGACACTGTGGAGGTCATTGTCTTTGTTTACTGAGACTTCTTATGATAATCTCACAGAGGCAGTGCTGACCACACTGTGGGTGGAGCCTGTGTGTTGATGTTAATGAGTTGTTATCTTGTTTGTTGATGCAGCGACACCTGTTGACCAACCAGATAAGAGAGATGACCCCGCCACCACTGACGGTAAAGGTCACACCCTTCTGTGACACCACACTGCCTCACAGCCAATCACAGTTCAGATCCACTTGAATCCACTGAGTTGCAGGAGAGAGAATAAACCAGTCAAACCAGTTTGAGAGCAGTGACAGAAGTGACACTTCTCCATTTTCTCCTTTCAGTCATGAATTAGTCGCTTGGACTCTGTGGGAGCTCAGCAACTGCAGGTAAAATCAACTCACATATGTTGACTGCTGATGAACGTAACTGTAACTGGAAGTGTAACTATGAAGTCAACATTAAGTAACTAAGTAACTACTTACTTTGGTTGTGACACTCAAACTGAAATGAGTCGACTAGAGTCAAAACATTAGATTCTGTGCTGTGTTAACGGGGAGTGGGAACAAAAGACACTCCTGATGAGTGACAGTCAAACAGGAATCAATCAATCAATCACAGAAGTTAATCGATCAGTTCTGTCATGTCACAAACAAACAACAACAATTATCAGCGAGTGTTTGTGTGTTTTATCCCATCAGAGCCGGCCCCATGGTGGACTCAGTTACCATGACAACAACAATAAGAACTCCAGCTTAACTTCGACCTCCAGCTTCCATTTTATCAATCAATCCATAAATCACTGTGTTTATCACATGCAATTATATAAGGCTCAGTCTCAGTCTCCACTGACTTCAGGCTCTGAGTCCATGTCTTTAACCTGTCTTACTGTCTGCCTGTCTGTCTGCTCTGTGCTCACACGTGTACATACAGCCATCGTTTACCTGCTGACCTGAGATCTGCTCTGTGTTCACATCTTTTACTGTACAACATTCATGAAGGACGAACGATTGTCTGTCAGCAGAGGAACTGCTAATAAAGTCTGAATTTTCTCACGAGTCTCCGAGTCTTTCTTTAATCGTGTTAATCTGTGATCAGAGAAACAGCAGCGACAATCTGGGTTAGAGTATCAGAGCAGATTATAGAAAACCTTTTTAATACAGACTCAGATAAATGAAACATTAAAATGATAAAAGAATTCACAGTTACACTTGTGTCTGTCTGTAAGTTTTAATTAACAGGTTACATATTTCAGATGTCTTTGAAATTACCCTGAGTGAGACCACAACTACCTCAAAACCAATTAAATCAAAAAACATAAGTTCATAATGATATTCTGATATTTTCTAATAAACAGCTGCAGATTAATTTAATACATTTACAGCAAACTTCAAAGCTAGTTTCTGTCCAACCTGCAGGTCAGTTTTTAACTTTCTGCATCCTCACCAAGTCAGTCTGTCACACACACACACACACACACATATACGAACTCACACACACACACACACACACACACACACACACATACGAACTCACACACACATGCACAGTTATCATGTGTGGGTACTTAATAATTTATTTTGTATAATCTTGTCTCAGAATTAACAGACTTAACTTGAGTGTTGTGAACACATCAACAGACAGAGTGTTCCACCTGTGTTATTTTACCTGGATCTCATCTTCATTCACCTGTTTAACTAGTTGTTCCAACTGCACAGCGTCACTTTAACCTTCATTTCTGCACCTGTTTGGCACCTGTTGATACTCATGTACAGGACTGTCAAGCAGGTGGATGCTAAAATTTAAGCTTGTTGTGGACGATCACGTGTAGCTGATTCCAGGTGTGTTGGAGGGGTAGGAGTCAGGTTACCTGCTGCTGCAGGTCACTGGTGTGGAAGACTGACTCCTGAGAGGAGCAGATGAAGTTTCCCTCAGACGATGAATAAAAAGTGACCTGCAGGTCCAGAGAGGTTAAGTGACACACACACACACACACACACACAGAGGAAAGGAGGTAACCATTGTGAGGTAACGGGTGTTTGTTTCAAAAAGCTCCTGATTGGTTAATGGAGGTCGTAACCATGGCCAACCCCAGGCCACAGGGAGTGAATCAATGGAGCCTTACACACCAGTGTGTGTGTGTGTGTGTGTGTGTGTGTGTGTGTGTGTGTGGAGGGGGAGGTGTAAAATAAAACTTTGGTTTGGTAAAACAAAGGTACATTTCACATCGAAGCTGCTGATAGGTCGATATCTGTGAGAAAGGATTTACCTTTACCGGAATCCCACACAAACAAGCAGAGGTAGAAGAAGTACAGCTGTGGGGTTAGAATCAGGTGACCCCTTACTTTTCTATTTCCTTAGACCCTCGATTCGAGTGAGGAAAAACTTAATATGTTGATGGAAAAAAGACCTTTTAACAGGGTAAAAAAGAAAACGATGGAAGAAATCTCAAGAAGAGCCACAGAGGAGGATCCCTCTTCCAGGACACAGACATGCAATAGATGTTGCGTGTACAGAAAAGAGCAACAATTCACAGTTTACAAGTTACATTAACAGAAAGTCTGATACAAAATATATGTAAAGTGAGTGGATCCAGGAGACGACCGAGCAGGATGAGGCATCACCAAGTGGAGCCCGAGCCACACGACCTCCTGTCCACCATGATGACCTGGAAGAGTGCAGGCCACAAAAGATAATTAGTAATAGACAGAGAGAGGCATCAGATTTACAGAAATATAGATATAAGGAGATAATGAAACATAGCAGAGCAATGATCCAGCAGAGCCCAGGGTGTGAACATCCAGATCTGTCAGTATTTCAAGGCAGCAGGAGCCCGGAAGAGGTAGATGGTGACCGCTGGGCCTGAAGTAATTTAACTTATGTGCTCTGTCTGGATTTACTCACTCGAAAGGTCAAACTCTTGATTTAATTTTATCCTGGGATGTAAAGGTTAATGATGTCAAACATGTAGATCCAAGTTGACTCCTCTTTAACGTGGTGCCTTGTGTCTCCTGTCGCCAGACCACAAAACTAGAATTTTACAAATTCCTCCATCTTGGATGAAACCATCAGACGAAAACATCTCATGACCAAGACAAATGACAATATTTGGGGGCTTAAACAAAAAAGTGAAGTGATAGTTCAAATCATCCAAACTCACATCTGGAACGTCTCAGTTCTCTGCTTATTGGTGCAGAGGTTAAGATGTCAAGAGCTGCAAACTGAAAATCAGTCCGACTCAAGAGTGTTGTTGAACATTAGGAGCTGTATAATTGATCCTGCGACAAGCCATCCCCAAATCCTTTTGATAAACCTCATTCATGCTCATTTCATTTTCTCCATCCACACTAGTTTGGTGATGAAAATCTGTGCAGAAATTCTCGAGAGATGGGCAACTCTTTACAGAAGATGGTTCATGAGAATTGGATGTATTACACTGAAACATGTGTTGAAGCTTGACTCAGGAGATAAGACTCAAGCACTACAAGTGACAACACAGTACCGTCAAACTATTCTGAAGTTCACCCCTCATTCACCTAGACCTACCTAAGGGTTCTGTCTGGTACTGGACTCTAAAAACAGAGCTGAACTCACTCCAAAAGACCACCTTTACCTCCACCTACCTTTAGCCTAAAAAAGGGCCTAACCTCTTTGTCAGTTCTCACTCCCAACACATTGAATACAGCAGCCTGGTCAGTGGCTCTACACTGGAGCATCAAAACTGTAGTTTCCCTCTCGTGTCACTTCTTAAAGTGCTGTTCCAGTGAGAGGAGTGATTGTAGAAGGGACGGTGTCATAACCCTTCACCTGCTCTATATCACATGTTTGAACGGGCGAGAACGGATGACAGAACCTTTTCAGAGACTCTGGAACAACTGACCCGAGGAGATCAGAGCTTAAAACTATTTTTAATCACTGTTAATTTCCACTTTTACATCCTTTATTTGTTTATTTAAAAAAAAAAAAAGCTTCTTGGCAATTTTGTCTGTTTGATGAGATCTTAGTTTTAAAGGAACCCAAAAAAGTTCACTCAAAAAGTAAAGTCCAGTCATCATCTCCTCCCTCCATGCTGATATAAAGTCAGGTAAAGTGTCGTAGTCCACAGAACAGTTCTGGAGCTTCACAGTACAACAGAGTTGCATCATTCTGCTAGACAACTGAAGTAGCTGGAGCCTGCAGAAGCCCAGAGATTCCAGACATTATACACACCACCCCTGTGGTCGAGTTCATGCACCCACTTTTTAGCAGCTACAGTGAAGATTTCAGCTTTGAAGGAGTGTAAATAACATCTTGGAAACACTTTACTTTTACGTTCATGTTGGTATACAGCTTTATTTACTGGTAAAGATGTAGTTTAAGTATTTATTTGTGTATTTGTTAACCATGTAACTGCTCCAGAGGAGGCTGGTGTATAAACTCATGATGACTGTACAGTATAACAGAGCTGCAATAATAGAAAATATTTAATATATGTTGATGTATTGATTATACAGGATAAATAGGTGGACTAAAGACTTAACCAAAATCTTTATTCTAATTAGTATTTACACCAGTGTGAGCTGAATTAATTACACTGTGATTCTGTATCAATTGTAGATCTCCAGTAAGTTCTAATGAGTGTGAGTGAGTTTGAATTATCTTCAATACTGAATCATGTTATGTCTAGTTGTCTGTTCCCTCAGTGTTTCTGGAGTCTCATTAGCTTTGTGTTGCTCCCACAGCTCTTGGTTACAGTTGGACATCAGGATCAAAGGTCCAGGTGAGCTGCAGTCATTCAGAACCGAGCTGGACCAAACTATACCTTAATGTGCCCTTAATTCCTCTTCTGGACCAAATCCCAGAGTCCAACTCGGCTCCAGCTCAGTTCTGGTTTCAGGACGTCCTGCTGCAGATGGATGCAGACTCACGTTCTGCCCTGATTCCCACAGACAGCAGGAAAACCCCTTCAAAATAAAAGCACAGAAGGTCAGTAAGTTTTCAAGCGTGTAACACTGAAAGAACAACTTCATTTTCCTTTTTCAGTCTGTTTTATACAGCCACATCTACACACTCTACCACACAAGGACTAAAACTACTATAACTACAACTACTATTCTATGTAGGAGGAAGGAGGACTTGGCAGGGGAGGAGGTGAAGGGGGAAGGAGGAGGAGGGACAGAGAGGAAGAAGGTTATGGATGTAGTTCAGAGGAATGTTGGCAACTTTATCCCTGGAGCTCTATATCACTCATAAAGCTTCTATTCTATATGTCCACTAAGCCTGAACACACACATAGTGACACACAGAAACTCACACAGTAAAACACACACATCAAAACATGAACGCACATTAACAAACACACAGTAGTATATAGTTACATACCCAGAAAAACACAAAGAGTGACACAAAAAGTAACACACAAGTATAAATGTTAACACTGACAATTCAGGTTTTGTTTGTACATTAACATTGTGGGTGTTATATGATAAAGACTTGTCTCTATGTAAATTAATATTGTTGGTGTGAATTGTTAATATTTAAATGTTGGGTTATAAATATGCAGGGCCGTTTCTGTCCCTTTGGGGGCCCTATGCAAGATGCTGTTTGGTGGCCCTGTTTTGTTAAACTACGATGGATAGAGTCCTAACCTTTTCAGGTGATCCACAGAGATCCAACAATTTGTTACATTTTAAGAGGAAAACAAGCTGTAGTCCTGAAAACCTCTCAAATTAACATCTAACTCCTTCGGTTGACCCACCAGAGCACGTTGAACTGATAGAACATGATAATACAAGGTGAACAACGTGGATCCTCTACAGGTCGATACATGAAACTGATGCAGTGTTCCTCAAAAATGTTTGTTTTAAATTGTAAAACATTTTTAATCTTAAAGTGAAACTCTCGCCAAAAAGCAACCAAGGCTTTCTTTGTGATTGAATATGAGTCAAACCTTCATGTAAATGCATAATTACAACGAAAGAGGCACTTTTAATATTTACGTAGTTTCCTTTTCGGGCAAGCTAATTTTCAATGGAGTGCAGGGGCACTTTTACGCTAGCATCAAAATCGCTAGTTGTAGTAGTTCAAAAACCTTCTTTTTAGTACTCTGCATACACAAACAATGTTCTCAATGCTCGTGTTCATGTGTAGAGACCCTGGTGATACTATGAGCAAAGTTTCACGTTGTGTCGAGCCTTCTTAGTGTTTTAAAAATAGCGTGCCATGCACCCCATTAAAAATTAGCTTGCCCGAAAACAAAAGTGCAGTAAATCTTAAAAGTGCCTCTTTCGTCGTAATTATGCATTTTCGCAAAGGTTTGACTCATATTCAATCACAAATACAGTCTCGGTTGCTTTTTGGTGAGAGTTTCCCTTTAAACATCCTGGTCCGGTGGTGCTGAAGGCAGCTCTGCTGCCTCCTGGTCCGGTGGTGCTGAAGGCGGCTCTGCTGCTTCCTGGTCCGGTGGTGCTGAAGCCGGCACTGTTGCTTCCTGGTCCGGTGGTGCTGAAGGCGGCCCTGCTGCTTCCTGGTCCAGTGGTTCTGAAGCCGGCACTGCTGCTTCCTGGTCCGATGGTGCTGAAGGCGGCTCTGCTGCCTCCTGGTCCGGTGGTGCTGAAGGCGGCTCTGCTGCTTCCTGGTCCGGTGGTGCTGAAGCCGGCACTGTTGCTTCCTGGTCCGGTGGTGCTGAAGGCGGCCATGCTGCTTCCTGGTCCGTTGGTGCTGAAGGTGGCCCTGCTTCTTCCTGGTCCAGTGGTTCTGAAGCCGGCACTGCTGCTTCCTGGTTCGATGGTGCTGAAGGCGGCTCTGCTGCCTCCTGGTCCAGTGGTGCTGAAGGCGGCTCTGCTGCTTCCTGGTCCGGTGGTGCTGAAGGCGGCCCTGCTGCTTCCTGGTCCAGTGGT
>NW_022045106.1:92616-160116 GCF_900880675.1 Sparus aurata
ACTGTTTCCTCTTCTGTCCCCTTCACTGTTTCCTCTGCTGTCTCATCACTGTTTCCTCTGCTGTCTCATCACTGTTTCCTCTTCTGTCCCCTTCACTGTTTCCTCTTCTGTCCCCTTCACTGTTTCCTCTGCTGTCTCATCACTGTTTCCTCTTCTGTCCCCTTCACTGTTTCCTCTTCTGTCCCTTCACTGTTTCCTCTTCTGTCCCCTTCACTGTTTCCTCTGCTGTCTCCATCACTGTTTCCTCTGCTGTCTCATCACTGTTTCCTCTTCTGTCCCCTTCACTGTTTCCTCTGCTGTCCCCTTCACTGTTTCCTCTTCTGTCCCCTTCACTGTTTTCTCTTCTGTCCCCTTCACTGTTTCCTCTGTCCTTCACTGTTTCCTCTTCTGTCCCCTTCACTGTTTCCTCTTCTGTCCCCTTCACTGTTTCCTCTTCTGTCCCCTTCACTGTTTCCTCTTCTGTCCCCTTCACTGTTTTCTCTTCTGTCCCCTTCACTGTTTCTCTTCTGTCCCCTTCACTGTTTCCTCTTCTGTCCCCTTCACTGTTTCCTCTGCTGTCCCCTTCACTGTTTCCTCTTCTGTCCCCTTCACTGTTTCCTCTTCTGTCCCCTTCACTGTTTCCTCTTCTGTCCCCTTCACTGTTTCCTCTGCTGTCCCCTTCACTGTTTTCTCTTCTGTCCCCTTCACTGTTTCCTCTTCTGTCCCCTTCACTGTTTCCTCTGCTGTCCCCTTCACTGTTTCCTCTTCTGTCCCTTCACTGTTTCCTCTTCTGTCCCCTTCACTGTTTCCTCTTCTGTCCCCTTCACTGTTTTCTCTTCTGTCCCCTTCACTGTTTCCTCTTCTGTCCCCTTCACTGTTTCCTCTTCTGTCCCCTTCACTGTTTTCTCTTCTGTCCCCTTCACTGTTTCCTCTTCTGTCCCCTTCACTGTTTCCTCTTCTGTCCCCTTCACTGTTTCCTGACTCCATCACTGTTTCTCGTCTCCTTCATTCCTGTCTCGGGTCTGTCGCGCACAGTCTGGCTGCCGATTGGTCAGATATCTGAACTGTTGTTTAATGATTGTTGTTTTTGTTGTGGTCAGGTGGAGGTGATCCGTTTGGACCAGGTGTTCACATCAACATACCAGGTGTGATCACTGAGGCAGTTTAAACGTATTTCACTGCTTACACACCTGTGAAAACTGACAGGTAAAAGTTAATTTTACAATGACAGACAGCTCTGATGTCACCTGAGGGAAGGAACAAAACAAATCCCTCTTTGGTGGATTTTGTTGTATGATCAGTGCAGGTGTGATCAGGTGAACCGTACAGGTGTGATTAGGTGTGATCAGTGCAGGTGTGATCAGTGCAGCGTCCATTAGCTCAGCTGGTAGAGCAGGTCCCATGTACAGAGGCTTTGTCCTCGGGTTCGTCTGACCTGAGGCCCTTTGCTGTGTGTCTCTCTCTTCCTGTTTCCTGTCATCTTTGAGCTGTCCAATCAATAAAGTGTAATCAGTGCAGGTGTGATCAGGTGAGAGTGAAGATTTCATCTTGTTTGTATTGACAGGTCACATGACTCCACCCACTCAGCTTGACTCTACAGGTGAATTTTTTTCTTCTTCCTCTGTTTTTTAATTTTGAAATCAAACACTAATGCTGCACACGGTGTGAATAATCTTTATTATTGATCAGTTGTATTATTGTTTTGGCTGTGTTATTGATCAGCTGTGATCAGCTTATTATCAATCAGTTTTGTTCTCATTTGTGTTTCAGTCTTCAGTTCAGGTGTGACAGCTGCTCAGCACAGTGGCACTAGCCTGGATTCACCTGCAGGTATTGACCCAAAATGCTTCATCACATCCTGTCATATAATAAGACATGTTCATTTCAGACTGACTTTTCATTTTAGAGTCATTATCAGCTGATAAACATGATGAGTTGATCATCTGAAAATATGAATGAACTGATTTTATAGCAGAGTTGTCCTCTAAGCAACAACATGAAAGCAACATATTCTTTCTTCTCCTGTTTTCATCCTGATCTTCAAGATCCTGCTTATCATATCAACATCGATCAATTAGGAGTAGACCTCACCTCTCTGAGCTCAGCAGCTGACCAATCACTGTCCAGCTCAGTCTCAAGCTCCGCCTATCCTGCAGCCCAGGGAGGTAGGTATAGTAAAGACTTTCACTGTGAAAATCCAGATAGTCTCTTACAAGAATAAACTCATTTAAATCTCACAACATGAAAAACTTTATTTACTTACATCTGTAACAACCAAACAAGTAATAATAAAAACTCAATTCTGTGTGTTTGATTCATATTATATATAGGTTTTATTTTCTCAGCAGACGGCGCCGACACTCCTGATGTTAACGGTAAAAGTGGGAAAATTTTACCTATTGGTGAATATGTGTAATACTTTCAAAGTAATTACATTACTTCCTGATCTTATTGATGTGATTACTGACATTACATTCCCTTTTCAGTTAATTATATGAGCAAATATTAGTCCAAATTAAAACAGTGAGTTGAATATCCACTGCACTGTTTAATGTTTGATTGGACAGTAGTTGTTAATGTATTTATTTACTCTTAAGTATTGTGTTTTTGTTTTGTTTTAAATATTTCATGATATTTTGCTGCTAAAAAGAAGAGACATTCCAGTTCAGTGGACAATAATGTTTCATTTAATCTGATGAGAAACTGATTAAATGTTGAGTCAGACTGTGGTGAAGTCAGTGATTGGCTGTGACTCACTAACAGTTTGTGTCTGACAGGAAATGGTCGACAGACACTGCTGACAGACACAAATACAGGTAACCATAACCGTAACCCCCAGAAACTGATATACGCCTAGACATATATACTAATGTAGATATGGACATATATATTGTTATACATATCGACATAAATACTGATTAAATAATACTGATATACGTATATACATATACATTTATATTGATATAAGTATAGACATATAGATTGTTATACATATAGATATTAATACTGATAAATGTACTGATATATACTGATGTGTATATAGACATAAATATTGATCAAGTGCACCTGGAGGCCAAAACTTCGACGAGCCCCCAATTTGTCACGGCCGGCTCAAAGCCATGACCAATAATAGGAGAGGACACAAGAAGTTAAAGCAAGGAAATAATAATTTATTCAAACTAACTCAAAAACCAACATATCAATGTGGAAACAAAGACAATAAGGAGCGTGGAGAGCAGAGAGCTGGATTTCTCCCTCTCCCAGAGCTTAGTGTGGTGTGCTCTTACAGTACTGGAAACACTGGGCCCAGGTGTTCCCAGCAACAAACAACGCCCAAACCCCTCCTGCTGGGCACCTGCAACAAAAAAAAACAAGCCTACAGCCCAACAGCACAAGAGGCATGGCCGTCATAATACATATAGTCTTATATACTGATAAATGTACAGATATATACAGATATACGCGTGGACATACACTATATCGCCAAAAGTATTAGCTCACCTGCTTTGACTCGCATATGAACTTAAGTGACATCCAATTCTTAATCCATAGGGTTTAATATGACGTCGGTCCCTTTGCAGCTATAACAGCTTCAACTCTTCTGAAGGCTTTCCACAAGGTTTAGGAGTGTTTATGGGAATTTTTGTCCATTCTTCCAGAAGCACATTTGTGAGTTCACACACTGATGTTGGACGGGAAGGCCTGGCTCTCAGTCTGCACTCTAATTCACCCCAAAGGTGTTCCATCAGGTTGAGGTCAGGACTCTGTGCAGGCCAGTCAAGTTCGTCCACATCAAACTCTGTCCTCAATGTCTTTATGGACCTGCTTTGTGCACTGGTGCTCAGTCATGTTGGAACAGGAAGGGGCCATCCCCAACCTGTTCCCACAAAGCTGGGAGCATGGAATCGTCCAACATCTCTTGGTATGCTGAAGCATTCAGAGTTCCTTTCACTGGAACTAAGGAGCCAAGCCCAGCTCCTGAAGAACAACCCCACACCAGAATCCCCCTCCACCAAACTTTACACTTGGCACAATGCAGTCAGACATGTAACGTTCTCCTGGCAACCTCCAAACCCAGACTCATCCATCAGATTGCCAGATGGAGAAGCGCGATTGATCACTCCAGAGAACACGTCTCCACTGCTCTAGAGTCCAGTGGTGGCGTGCTTTACACCACTGCATCTGACACTTTGCATTGCACTTGCTGATGTTTGGCTTGGATGCAGCTGCTCGGCCATGGAAACCCATTCCATGAAGCTCTCTACTGTTCTTGAGCTAATCTGAAGGCCACATGAAGTTTGGACGTCTGTAGCGATTGACTCTGCAGAAAGTTGGCGACCTCTGTGCACTCTGCGCCTCAGCATCCACTGACCCCGCTCTGTCAGTTTACGTGGCCTACCACTTCGTGGCTGAGTTGCTGTCGTTCCCAATCGCTTCCACTTTGTTATAATACAACTGACAGCTATATATATATATATATAGACATATATACTATACTTAAACAATATCACACGAGAGGGAGTGAGGTTGTAGCGTATAACAGCACTGGTGTGATTCGGTCGTAGACAATCACACCAGTGCTGTTATACACTACAACCTCACGACCATGAGTGTGATATTGCTTTTATACAACATTTCTACAAGCGCACTTTATTAGTTAACAGTAGTAAACCACAAGAGATTATGATTTGTTTATATAGTTTATCATTTATTTGGCTCCGCCAACACAAATTGTTCCATAACTGGAAGGGAGACTGGGCTGTTGCCAGGCAACACATAAACATTTCCTACAGACCGCTACAATGTCTGCATATTACCGCTACTTGTATCATTTACATTTATCTGAATGTTTTCATTTATTGTGCAACCACTAAAATAAGAGTCCAGTGACATTCGCTTTGGTGGCATGATGTGTGTTTCTGATGAATTAACAGCTCGATCAGACAGCACGATGCTCCATCGTTTCCGGCTCTCCATAGATGGTCAGTACCTTTTTAGCGAGCTTTCAGACCTGCGAAATAAGTTTTTGTTTAGATATGTATTTTATGTTCGGACTGCGACACAGTATCAATGAATCAAAAACATCTCACCTGTGCACTGCACGGCCATGATCTCCCTCGCCTCGAGTCCCGCTGTCTGCTTTACAGTGTTGGCTTCATTTTTGCTCTTCTCTAATTTGTCGAGGTCGGCTGATGTCATATCAACACACCTGGTTTGCGCTGATGTATCCTGGCCTCTCTCCTTCCCTTCGTCCTCCTCTGAGTCTGACCATTCGTAATTTAAATCAAATGTAATTTGTGGAAATATGTCCATCTTTGCGGTGCAAAGTTTGCCACAATCAAACACAAGTTGGCAACTGATGTAACGTTAATTAACGGTAATTGGAACGCCTGCGCAGCGGAGTGATATGTCTGTAAAAAGTCCCAGTGCGGTTGTACTCTATATCAGCACTCATGGAATGCCTCTTGTCCAATCAAATTACGTGGTCAGAACTAACTGTTGTATAATACTATATATACTGATAAACACATAGATGTAACAACACACATGTATACTGATGTACGTATAGACATATAAAGTGACTTACAGTAATTCATACATACACTCACACACTGACGGAGGCGGCTGCCATGCAAGGTGTCGACCAGCACATCAGGAGCAGTTTGGGGTTCAGTATCTTGCCCAAGGACACTTCAACATGCAGACCAGGGGAATCGAACCAGCGACCTTCAGATAACAAGATGCTGCCTCTTCCTTGAGCCACAGCCGCCCTATTTTATTAGATTCGATCTATTGTTGAGTTTGACTCAACATGTGTGACTTAACACTGCTGTTTGTTTCTGCAGCGACTGATCAATTTGTTTCCTTCACTGATCTTCAGACTGAGGTCACAGGTAAGACTTCACTCTGTTATGATGTAATTATTGATAGATTGATCAGTTACTGAAGCTTCAACTGAGAACTGCTAGTTTTACAAATTAAGACCTTTTTTCTTATTAAGTACTATTGAACTCACTGAATAATTGACTTCAGAGCTTGACTACCTGTTCAGCTATGAAATAATCCCCTTACCTGTGTCGGCTAGTTCTGATGGATTAAAATCAAGTGTCAATTAGGAAGCATTGTCCAGTGAAGACTGGTTCTGATTGGTTTGGTTCTATTTAAGCACACTCTTCAGCTAATGGCAGAAAGAGCTAATTAAACTGAGTTAGCGATGGTAGCGAGCTCAGTGGTTCAGCCTGATGGTCAGGTTAATCTGAGCTGATTTATCAAATGGAAAGAACAAACAAACATGCATTTTCTTCTTGATTTATCTCTAGAACTAATGCAGCACCCTTGTGATCTCACTACAAACATGTACTTACAAAGGACCTGTTGGGGAATAAATATGATCTTTCCAGGACGGTATGTCTCCAAACAATAGGAGGTTATATTCGTTCAGACGTTAAAGTCCGTGTAAAGCAAATGTATTTCCTTAAAACATGTAAAAAGCCATTCAACCATTTAGAATTTAATTTTGGAGCAAGGCTCACAAACTGTGTTTCAAAATTTCTGTGTTCAGGATTTAATGGGCGGGTCAGAAATCCGCAGCAGGGCGGGGTTTATGCAAATCATGGCCGCGTTAGGTGGCGCGGCCATGATTTGCATAAACCCCGCCCTGCTGCGGAAGTGGTATAAATACATTCAGCACATTAGCTTCGGTGGTTTTTCCGCTCGCTCTCGAGTCTTGGATAGCATCTCTTCGAATAGTTTGCAGCTAGCTAACCAGTCAACCAGTCAGATAACCAGTCATGTCTCCTCCACATCGCTCTGCATCTTTCCTGGATGCCACAGTGTGCAGGGTAACACGCTGTTAGCTTATTTAAGTTTCCTACAGAGACAACGTAAGGAAACAGTGGATCAATTTTGTCAAGAGGAGCTAACGTTACTGTGAAGAGTTTAAAATCACCACCATCACCGTCTCTGCAGTGTCCACTTTACCCCCGATAGTTACAGCAACTGTCACCAGGTAAAGTCTGGATATCTGCAGAGTCCGTTGACGCTGGTCAGTGGGGCCGAACTGACCCTCTCCGTCCCGGCTTGCATCCTCCCGTCCCGCCGACAGCGCATGCTGTCATCTCCGCTGCCCGCATTATGTGCCCGCCTGCGACCGCCCCGCCGACAACAGGTCTCTCATCCGGCATTACATGCCCGCCAGAGAGTGTAAGTAGAGTTTAGATTCTCTGCCCGAGCCCGACCCTGACCCGACCGGGACCGCGGGCCGGGTCGGCCGATATTTCCCGTCAATATCCTCGGGCGGGTCGTGCCGGCCCTTGATCAGCATTTGTGTGTGTGTGTGTGTGTGTGTTTTTAATAACTCAAAATAATGACTGTATTTCCAGCTACAAAAGGAGCATCTCTCTCCTCCCTCCATGTTGTTTGTGCCGCTGCGTGGTGTTACACGTGAGTGAGTGTCCTCGTGCTGAAAACGTGACTTCTCGTGCACGTGACGTCACTCCCCGAGACGCAAGAAGAAAGCAAAAATATATATTTTTACTAAGAAAATGACAAAAATAATAGTAACGCACAGTGATTTGAATAAGTAACTTTAATCTGATTTGTGGTTTGGAAATATTACCGCGTTAGATTACTCCTCACTGAAAAAAGTGTTCAGATTAGAGTAACGCGTTACCGGCATCACTGCACGGGCTCGGCTCGGGTTGGGTCGGGCTTGATTTTTTTTGGGCCAGATCTAAGCTCTAAGTGTAAGTGTGTGCTTATGTATGTTATAAATATTGTAGATTTGGGCAATTAAATGCATTTCGCTGAAGGTGCAAATCCTGAAAGTTATTTTTTTACGTCGTGCATCCTGTCATGCCCATGTAATGTTAGTAGGGCTGTCAAAGTTAACGCGTTAATAACACATTAACGCAACATCCTCTTAACGCTGTTAATTTTTTTAACACGCGATTAACTCTCGGTATTAAAAAAAAAAAGAAACGCGCATTGTTTGATTTACGGCCGTCGGTGGCACCTGTAGTCTTGATCCAGAGGGTGGCAGAAGAATAAGAAAGGGAATCAGAAGAAGAAGAAGAAGGGTTGGCGTTCAGGAAAAACACGGTGGACTGAAAAGCGAAAGTGAAAGTAAAGGCAGAAATAACTTATGAACGGCAAATTCACTTTCAAAACACTGCCAGATGGTTCGGTCGATAGGACAAAAGTTATCTGCACGTACTGCCGACATGAAATGAGTTACCACTGAAGTACGTCGAGTCTCAAATATCATTTACAGCCAAACACACGGCAGATGCAGAGCGCCCCCCTCGCCAAAAGCAGACATCACCATGTTTTGATCCCATTTAGGGTGAGGGGATATTTTTTGAGCCTTTTATTTTCATGCATGATTTGAAGTGTTGAATAAACGTTTTCATAAAGCAAACATATTTGCCCTTTCTTATGTTGTTAAAAGTATTAAGAACATGAAAAAATACATTAAGGTACTATGGACAAAATGCGATTAATCGCGATTAAAAAAATTAATCGTTTGACAGCCCTAAATGTTAGCAAATGTTAGCAGAGAGAAGTGCTTGTTTTTCCATGATTTTGAGACCTAATTTTATATACTTAGCATTTTTTTTTATCTTCCAAATTTGGCTCAGTGGTCAATGACACATGTTTCTGTGGTGTGACAAACTCATAACACAAATTTATTTCTGCGTTACACAGACTTTAAAGTCTGGATGAGGATAGTCTCCTCATGGTCTCTGCAACCTAGATACTCAAAGCTACTGCAGATATGTCTACAGAACACATGTCTGACAAACTGAGCGGAGGCAAAGCTTACTGTTTGCGTAAACCTCGTAAGGAGGCCTTCAATATATCTATGTTAGCAGAGTGAGTGTCTCAGACCTGTTTTACCTGTTAGTCCTCTGCTACAGGGGAGAGACTCTGCATCACCCCCCTCGCTATGTTATTAAACAGATAACATGTATGGAAGCACTTCCTCCTGAAGCTGGAAGGTATCATTTGGACACTTGAGAAGGCCCAAGTTCTTATGGCAGCACTCTGTGCAGACAGACGTGCTGTTGTGTTGCTCCTCCATGATCATGCTTTATCAACGTCTCAAAGTCATCGGTGTCTCTGAGTCTTCTTCATCTCTCCTGAACGGTCAAGTGAGCCAAAATTCCAAAACAGGACCTACAGATCGAATCCCTGTGACTCTTATACCTGTCCGTTAATTTGCATCGTAGAGATATGTGACATCATTAGACTTCTTCTGTTGTCACTTTCAGCCCTAACATTTAAAGATGTAAAGTTAAAGATGGTGGTCGAATGTCTGATGTCTGTTTTATGTTTATCTCAGACTAACGGTAGTTTAAGATTTCATTTTCTTAACCAGGGGAATTATTTCTCCAACCTGACATTCATCAGAGTGTTGATATTAATGAGATCTGCAAGACAAACAGATCAGATGAACGAGATGTTCACACTTTGAAATAATATCATGAAAAAAGGGAACTCTTTTGTTTGTCATCTTTGTGCTGCAGCAAGCTCATGTAACGAGCCCTGTGATTGGTTCTACGTTCTGTCTGTGATGATGTAATGAGTTGTTGTGTTGATGTCAGCAGGTGGGGCAGACTCAGTGACCGGTCTTCATGTTGACCTCACAGGTGAGACAGATGGACTGATGGATCAATACAGCAATAGACTGATCAAGAGTATTGATCACTGATAGAAACCTAAATCTGTGTTCTGATTGGTTCCAGCGTCAGGTCTTGGACTCACCCATGATGTCACAGGTAATACTTGTAACCACGACAAACACATTTCCACCACAGCAGGAGTTGGTTTAAACTCACTTCCTGTCATATGATCATGTTACAGAATCAACACCTGTCATGCTTCACACAGGTACACCTGTCTGTCTGTTTCCTGTCTGTCTGTTCACCTGTCCATCTGTGTGTCTGTGTTACCATCTGATTACCTGTCTGTCTGTCTTTGTGTCTGTTTGCTCACCTGTCTGTCTGTTCATCTGTTTGTCCCTGTGTCCTTCAGCTTCAGGTGGCTCCGCCCACACAGACCTGGTTACAATGGCAGCAGACTCCACAGGTACAGACTCAGGTAACCTGGCAGATAAACTGCACTTATTCTTCTGCTGTAGAAATCAGTGCTGCCGTCTGCTCTGCAGTTTTGTTCTCTGATCACTTTTTAAACCTCAGACCCACAGACATAATATCCGTAGAGGCCTCAGACTGACGCGGCCTATTGGAGCTGACATATCAGCGCGGCCGCCATCTTGGATGGGTCCCCAATGCGCCCCCCCTGCATTTATTTCTACTGAGGAAGGTCTATCCACAACTACAATAATCATAACTCCCCGAATTGGTAACGGGTTTTCACACGGTTACAAACGCCAGAGATTAAGTTATGATACAGGGCGCTGTCACAAAAATTATTAAAAAAAAACATTTTTCAATCTTACTTGTGAAAGATAATCCCCCCGCGATCTGGTAACAATACTGCGCTGGTTATTGCAACCGTAAACTGCACAAAATACGGGCATAGTTGCTCGCTCTCCGTTGATTCCAATTGACTCTGGTGCTAGCATACAGTGAGGAGACCCAACCAATATGGCGGCGACGCTGGATTACGTTCCAGCACGCCATGAGGCGTCTACGTATATTATGTCTATGCTCAGACCTTCCTCGGATCAAACTTCTCCCTCACAACGTCACTTCTCTATGACATCACGTGTGCGGCGCTGTTTTGTTCTGTCCTCCACGCGCTTCACCAGGAGCAGCACCACGCCTGCCTCGTGTTGTTGACGGGCTCAGATTGTGTTGATTTGTGGCCGAGTCTTGATTTATTCAGATTTATTTATTGTTTATATTTCTGACTTTGTTGTTGCTGTCGATCCTCCGACTGCACCAAGCGTTTTATTCTGAAACTTCAGCGGATGCTCTGTGCCGTTCCTGTGTCTGACTTCCTGTCTGTTCCGATCTGCTCTGAGCAGAGACGCTTGTCTGGTGGAACCACGAGTGTCATGTAGAGCGATCGGGTCGACGTGTCACGGCTATAACTCAACACAAACACGCCCTGTGGAATCTCACTGAACAAAAGATTTGACCAGGATTGTAGGATAGATAATATGTTGATTGTTTTAGTTATAGATTATATATACATTACATTGTGCACATCTTATATTATTCATAGGCTTCAATATATATTCTATATTCTTTATTGATTGTATTAGATATACAGAACATTATATCTGAACTAGATTATACATTTATTGCATTATTTACAGCACACATTGGCAAAACACGACCCGGGCCGGTTCTGGCCTGCAACATCCTCAAAAAAACAGTACAGTGTTAAATCAGTACATGAGGCAGTACAACTAACCCAGTGCAACTACAGCGAGTCTGCTTGCTATTCAGCTTATGCATTCATTATTATTTATTCTGTCTAAACATGTTACAGTATATCTATACGTATGTGTGTGTGTGCATGTGTGTGTGTGTGTGTGTGTTTCAGGTCATCCAGCTATGACAGATCACACACAGATGGCTGGTAAGTTTTACAAATGCTCAGAGTTCAAACTAAAACCAGATGACAGAACCAGTTTGAATCTAAAACCAGTAAGGAACAAGTTTAAAACCAGTTTATGTGGACCTGATCCAACATATATGTAAGCATACATTCACCAGATTTAGCTACGCTGACCAGCCTGAAACCACTCAATAGAACGACCATATGGTCCAGAGCCAGTCTGAAACTGGTAACAGTCTCAAGATTTAAGTTAACCCAGTTCAAAATCTCTGTGTTTAGTTGCTGAGGTTCTGGTTTGTGGTTAATTTTGGTTCTTGTGTTGTTGATCTTGTTCTCAGCTCTGGTTTTTGTCAATAGTTCTGGTTCTATTTCAGAGTTCTGGTTCTATTTAATAGTTCTGGTACTAGTTTAACATTCTTGTTCTTCTAAATGGTTCTGGTTCTTGTTCATCTGTCCTGGTGATGATTACTATACGAGTGTGATCTCAGTGTGATCAGGTGCTGAAGGTTTGCTCTTTCTGTCTTCTTGGTTCTGCTTGTTCTCTGCAGGTTCAGTCACTGAACAGTACAACCCATCTGGTCAGGGTCCTGAAGGTTCGTATCACTCTGACCTCTGTTGGACAAATTGTTTTTACTGTCCCATAACAGATTGTGATTTTACTCTTCAGCCTGTAGACAAGCAAGTGATTGAACCTTAACCCTAACCCTTTGGTCAAATAATAAATGATCTGAAGTTTGTGATATGAGTAACTGAAGTGTCTTCATGGTTTAAACCATCTTCGATCCTTTAAGATGTTTTAACTCCACAGTACTGTGTCATTGAGACATGCTGATGAAGGTTCTCAGTCATCCAAGTCAAGGTGCTGTACTGCAGTCAACTGGACTTGTTTCAGCTTCTTGAAGACGTTTCACGTCTCATCCAAGAGGCTTCTTCAGTTCTGACTAACTGGAGGAGCTGCATGCTTTTAAACTCTGTGTGTGGAGGCCATGTCCACACATTCCAAAACTATCTTGTTTTCCTCCGTCTTCCTCGGAATCGTTTCAAGAATATTTCCGTCCAAACGGATCCATTGTAAACGACTCAACACGCTGTAGTTCATATTCCAGGCCTATAGGTGGCGCTTGAAATTCACCAAAAACAGAGAAGAGGAGCTGGAGCATGCACATAAAGCTTGCAGGCTGTATACAAACAGACAGTAGAAGTAGAAACTGAACACAACAAGAAGAAGATGAAAATGGCTAGTCAGTTGTCCATAATCCTTTTTCGCTCTGCGTAGTGGCAGAGGAGCAGAATATTGTGCCCTAGTAACCCTGATAGGCTCAATATCTTCTGCGGCACGAACACAAGCATGTAGTCCGCCATTGTTGTAGTTGTTGTTATGAGACGGAACAGGGTTAAGAGGTCGAAGGCTAGAGGTCGAGGGGTGGGGCGATGGCATCATCGATACGCAAAGTATGCGGATTCGCTGTCCACACGAGAACGCAAGAGCAGCGTTATCAGATTTTTCCACCCTGAGACCAGGTTTCGGAAAAGTGCATTTACAGGATCCATGTGGACAGTCGGCCAAAACGATGCAAAACATGTGCGTTTACATACAAAAGCGTTTCCGTGTGGGTGGCCCCTGAGTTTCAGAGTGGTAAGGTCCACTTATGGGTTGCTGAGTCTCGCTGAGCCCAGGTGTCAATTGCTGTTGAGCTGTCTGGGAAGAGAACTCAGTACAGCATTGTAGGTGGTGATAAGTGATGTCTTAGGCCACCTCCTCTGGTCCTCTAATGACTCTGACACTCATGACTCACATATGTCCATAACGACTCTGTAAGGACACTCCCACAGAGTTTAAAAGACAGCCTCCTCTTCTCCAGTTAGTTAGAACTGAAGAAGCCTCTTGCAAGAGAGGTGAAATATCCAGTTGACTACGATACAGAACTTAGATTCATCGAGATATTGATTTCTGAATATTGGAATGTTATAAATAACAGAAGCATTTCTGTTCAAACAATTGAACTGAAGGTGTCTCATTCATAAAAAAATCAATTATCAATAATCAGATTCTGACTTCTCCAGGTTGAATAAATAATTAAATGAAAACTGGATGAATTACAGAGGCTGCTCTGACGTCTGGCGGTACAACAGTTAAACAAACTTTGCTCTGTTTCACTCTCCTCATATTACAGTTAATAATCAGACACAAATACACAAATGACCTCTTCATCATCCTGCAAACTGCCGAGTTTAGAAAAGACAAACAGCTTTAGAAATACACTGAGTCTTCTTGTCACTCACTTCCAGAACAAAATTACACGCTGACAAATCATTATTAAAGGAGGTGGTGGTGCTCATAATGTTGTTGTCCACAGGGGGTGCCAGAATCAACAAGAGTTCTTTATAGCTGTTAAGTATGAAAAGTAAGAGTTGTTGTGCAGAGTGCCACATGTAGAGTCACATCAGTCGGTGTGGACCACTCGTTTTGTCTGTAAAACATTTAATAATGTCCGTCCAACATTTGTTCGGCCAACAGAACAAAGACAAACACATTGCAGTTTTTACAGTAACAGAAATACGAAGTCGCAAAAGTTCAAACTGAACATCAGAGTTAAAAAAAATTAAATGTCTAAAAAAGTCAAATGTTAAATCTCGTTGTCTTTCTGCCCCAGGTGCAGAAAATGTGGAACTGGAGGATACCTGCTGACTTCCACATCAAGCCGCGAGTTAGATTCCTGCGCTACAGATTCCAGTGTACCGACCAATCAGTATGGCCCAGGAAATCAAACCCCTCCCACTAGCTACTAGCCCCGCCGACTCTGTTGTTTTCAATATTTAAGGTTTTTTTTATAGAAGTTTATTTTGTTTTAGAGAATCGCTGTAAGTGGAAATTAATAAAAAGAGTCAGCCGAACCTCCACCAACCATGGCCGATTCTGTTTTGATGACATCATACAGGATGTGACATCATCGTCACTGTCAGGATTTTAAATTTCTACAATAAATGTTTGGGTTTTCTTTTTCTATTTTGAACATCAAACTGAGGATTCGTCTTTTGTCTGGACTGATCAGTTCTTCATCAACAACCTGATGAGATCATCATCATCAGGTTGTTTATGTCAATAAGATTAAATCATTTTTAAAAAAAAATTGTTTTTACTTCATTTGATGAGATAAGCTGCATTTGAAGAACATTAAATATAAATCTGCATGAGAGGTGACTTCTTGAAACAGAACAGAAAGTTTGGTTTTTACCTGAAACACTTTGTGGAAACACTCGTCGTCTCTTCTCAAATCATTTTCTAATAAATAAATGTTCATTCAGTGATGAACTATTATTTAAAATCCAGACGAAATATAAACTCAATATAAACAGGTTTCTTTTTAATTTTCTGGAATAATTTTGTTTTTGTTATCGATGAACATCTTATTTTGTCCTGTTTGAAGATGTTGAAGAAAACACAACTCACCACTGCGTATTTCTAATTTATTAATTTTATTTGTTTTATTTAATATTCATAAATGCAGATTTACATGTAAAAAGCTTCTCAAACAGAATTCTGACTCTCGTCAATTAAAAACTATTAACATGTCATTTTTATATAAAATCTTTATGTCTTGTGTCTCCTCTGTAAACCATCGTCACCTACATGTATTCCCATCGTTGTTTGTTACACAGTACATGTACAATTATGTGAGTAGGTTCTTAAACACTTGAACTTATGTTCTGAAGTCAGATCTTTGTTTGAACTCCTCGTCTGTCAGCTAGATGAAACTGATGAGTAAACACAGTTAACGACAGGCTTTTATGCTGAAGGGCTTCCTGTTTGGAGGGAAGTGAAGCCGATGAATCTGTTCTGAAAAAAAGCTGAGTGGCTAAAATGGAGGTAAGGATGTCAAAACAACCGATGAGTCCACATATATATATTGATCATCTGTCAATCAAGTTAAAGGAAGAACTTTGTTTTTCATGAGAACGACTGCTGCTTTTACACCTTCAGTACAACCACCACAGAATTAACATTATTTCCATAGTGAGGAGCAGACCGACTGATTCTGGACCCGGTCACTCACCAAACATGAACAATAAGACCATTTTTATTTTTGGTCTTTTGAGGTCAAAATTTTAACGTTCATTCACAAGCATTAACTCTGTTTCCGTGGCAACACGTGAGGGTGGGACCAGAAACTGAAACAGTAATCACAACCCCATCAGACTCACATGTAATGGAGTCGCTGTTCACGGCTCCACAAAACAGGACGAACCTCAGCAACAGGACATCAACTGGACCTCTCAGCTCAGCTGTTAGCCAGAAAGCTAACGTTATGCTAGCAGTAAATATCATGTGACAGGAAGTTTAACAACAACACAAGCTGACAGTCATGTGACCGTCCTCAGATCAATAAGAAGATCACAACAGGTGATTGTCAATGTTATTGTGGCTCAGACTGAAGCAGAGAGCTGAACTGCCAATCAGATGCAAGATCATGTCAGCTGGTGTGTCACAGTGCCATCCTGACTAATAATCTGATTGATCACCTGATCGACTATCTGATTGATCACCTAATTGTTGGATCTTAACGAGAGACAAGCGCAAACACACCGATGAACATGTTTATTGTGGATCAATATTGACTGAATAGATCAAATCAATGCATCTCTTTCTGCTTCCAGGTCGTCTCCACGGTAACAGGGGTCACTCATAATAAACCTTTCTAAAGATAGTGATCATCTCTTTGTTTTTCTAACGTTACACCTGAACACAAAGACAACCAATCAACATGCAGAACCCAGAGAACACCTGCTGACCTCTGATTGGTTCTCTGAGTGTCAAACAAACATTTTAAATAAAGTAGCGAATAACAACAAACAAAGCTAAAATAAAGTGGTAGAAGAGGACACGGGTATATAAACTGGTTAATATTGATCAAAAATAAAAACATGACCTATTGATTGATCTACAGCTGATCGATTGATTTCATATTGCTGCTGCTGAGTCAGCGCTCAGACTGTCCTGTTGCTATGGTGACTGATTAATCACATTCATTTATGATGTCAGAGGTCAGGGTTAGCCTGGGCATGGCTCAGCAGGGCGGTGGCCGGGTCATCAGTCGGCGGGTCGGTGATGAAGAAAGGCTCTGCCTCCAGCTCCAGCAGGGAGGGCAGGTCGGCCCCGCCATCTCCCAAGCTGATTGGTTCAGACATCATGACAGGTGTGGCCGTGTACTGCACCAGCTGTTTTCCTGGACCAATCAGAGAGCAAACAAGAGTCACCATGACAACAGGGGCCACACCCAGAAACAACAGTAGGTAAGTTCAAGATCACGCAGCACTGCGCAGCGCTGCCTAAATCGTGATGCATGCTGGTTAAAATGTGTCCATGATGACGTGGATGGGAGTGATTTCTGCTCCACATTTAATGTCACATGACCTTAAGTTATCGCGGGAGCAAGGCAGCTGCAGAGCAGTTGCTCTCCAGGTGTTGCACAAGTCTAGACCCACCTTCACGACGTCAGGACTTTGCCCTAATTGGCTTTTTTCTACACTGATTTTTTTGACGTTTGTTTCGATGAATTTCCATATCCATAAGCACCTCTTTTCTACTCAAATATCACATACTTTCAGATAAGTAGCAGCCGTATGGCCGCACCTAGGGGAAAGTCAACATGAATAAACCTATAAAATCCTTCATGTAACTCAACAACCCTGAAAAATGAGAATCAGAATCCTTTTATTGTCATTGCACAGTGTACAACGACATTTTAGCAGCATCCGGTTATTCACACAACATAAATAGAGTAAGAAGAACAAGTAAAAAGTACAAGGCATTAGTGCAATGTAAGTATATTAAAAAAAGTAAAAAATAAATAGATTATGTTCAGTGTTTCAATTATGTGATGATGATGTCGTCAATAAATCAGTTCTGTCACCTTACTTGTGGTAATGAGAAGTGGTTAACTGCTGTGTCTTGCATGCAGACAACACAGGTTCAACTCCAGTGTTATCTGCACTATCCACTCTTATTGGCCCTTTCTGTTCCCGTCACATAGAGAGTGTCCGACTTCATAGCAGCGTTGCTATCCCCGCCCCTGCAGTCACCAGCAGATCTCACTGTTGCAGGCGGTCAGCTGGAGTTCAACTTGAACACGCCTATTATGTCTATGATGTCATTTATTGGTTAAAGTCATCTTGGTGACCACAGCTGTGTCAGGTTCGGGGGTTGCATCCTGAGAAGGGTCGTATAAGACGGTGTGGCTTTCTCGACCACAAAGGCTGAACTAAGCGACTTTAAATGAGATGCTGTGGTCTACAGAGACTTTCCTACATGCGTGACCAGTCGAGCTTTTCAAAATGTGGTGGCCTCGTCACGCCTCTGTCACGCAGTCAATCTTTAGATGCAGCCTTCGAAGGATGCGGCCCCTAACCCTGTGTGGTTGGTGTAGTGTGTGGTTGGGGTTACACGTGTGGTTGGAGTAGTGTGTGGTTGGGGTTACCCGTGTGTTTGGGGTTACCCGTGTGGTTGGGGTAGTGTGTGGTTGGGGTTACCCGTGTGTTTGGGGTTACCCGTTTGGTTGGGGAAGTATGTGGTTGGGGTTACCCGTGTGGTTGGGATAGTGTGTGGTTGGGGTTACCCGTGTGTTTGGGGTTACCCGTGTGGTTGGGGTAGTGCGTGGTTGGGGTTAACCGTGTGTTTGGGGTTACCCGTGTGGTTGGGGTAGTGTGTGGTTGGGGTTACCCGTGTGTTTGGGGTTACCCGTGTGGTTGGGGTAGTGTGTGGTTGGGGTTACCTGTGTGGTTGGGGTTACCCAAAGCCATTACCCAAAGCTGTGACGCAGTCAATCTTTAGATGCAGCCTTCGAAGGATGCGGCCCCTGACCCTGTGTGGTTGGTGTAGTGTGTGGTTGGGGTAACACGTGTGGTTGGAGTAGTGTGTGGTTGGGGTTACCCGTTTGGTTGGGGTAGTGTGTGGTTGGGGTTACCCGTTTGGTTGGGGTAGTGTGTGGTTGGGGTTACCCGTGTGGTTGGGGATAGTGTGTGGTTGGGGTTACCCGTGTGTTTGGGGTAGTGTGTGGTTGGGGTTACCCGTTTGGTTGGGGTAGTGTGTGGTTGGGGTTACCCGTGTGGTTGGGGTAGTGTGTGGTTGGGGTTACCCGTGTGTTTGGGGTAGTGTGTGGTTGGGGTTATCCGTGTGGTTGGGATAGTGTGTGATTGGGGTTACCCGTGTGTTTGGGGTTACCCGTGTGGGTGGGGTAGTGTGTTGTTGGGGTTACCTGTGTGGTTGGGGTTACCTGTGTGGTTGTGGTTACCCGTGTGGTTGGGGTAGTGTGTGGTTGGGGTTACCTGTGTGGTTGGGGTTACCCGTGTGGTTGGGGTAGTGTGTTGTTGGGGTTACCTGTGTGTTTGGGGTTACCCGTGTGGTTGGGGTAGTGTGTGGTTGGGGTTACCTGTGTGGTTGGGGTTACCCGTGTGGGTGGGGTAGTGTGTTGTTGGGGTTACCTGTGTGGTTGGGGTTACCCATGTGGTTGGAGTAGTGTGTGGTTGGGGTTACCCGTTTGGTTGGGGTAGTGTGTGGTTGGGGTTACCCGTGTGTTTGGGGTAGTGTGTGGTTGGGGTTACACGTGTGGTTGGGGTAGTGTGTGGTTGGGGTTACCCGTGTGGTTGGGATAGTGTGTGGTTGGGGTTACCCGTGTGGTTGGAGTAGTGTGTGGTTGGGGTTACCCGTTTGGTTGGGGTAGTGTGTGGTTGGGGTTACCTGTGTGGTTGTGGTTACCCGTGTGGTTGGGGTAGTGTGTGGTTGGGGTTACACGTGTGGTTGGGGTAGTGTGTGGTTGGGGTTACCCGTGTGGTTGGGATAGTGTGTGGTTGGGGTTACCCGTGTGGTTGGAGTAGTGTGTGGTTGGGGTTACCCGTTTGGTTGGGGTAGTGTGTGGTTGGGGTTACCTGTGTGGTTGTGGTTACCCGTGTGGTTGGGGTAGTGTGTGGTTGGGGTTACCTGTGTGGTTGGGGTTACCCGTGTGGGTGGGGTAGTGTGTTGTTGGGGTTACCTGTGTGGTTGGGGTAGTGTGTGGTTGGGGTTACCCGTGTGGTAGGTGTCACCTGTGTGGTTGGGGTTACCCGTGTGGTAGGTGTCACCTGTGTGGTTGGGGTTACCTGTGTGGTTGGGGAAGTGTGTGGTTGGGGTTACCTGTGTGGTTGGGGTAGTGTGTGGTTGGGGTTACCTTTGTGGTTGGGGTTACCTTTGTGGTTGGGGTATTATGTGGTGTGGGTTACCCGTGTGGTTGGGGTAGTGTGTGGTTGGGGTTACCTGTGTGGTTGGGGTAGTGTGTGGTTGGGGTTACCCGTGTGGTTGGGGTTACCTTTGTGGTTGGGGTATTATGTGGTGTGGGTTACCCGTGTGGTTGGGGTAGTGTGTGGTTGGGGTTACCTGTGTGGTTGGGGTAGTGTGTGGTTGGGGTTACCCGTGTGGTTGGGGTTACCTGTGTGGTTGGGGTAGTGTGTGGTTGGGGTTACCCGTGTGGTTGGGGTTACCTGTGTGGTTGGGGTTGCTGTTTTCATCACTTCCTTTAGGAACGTCATCAGACAGCAGCTAAAACAAAACAGTGACATCACAGTCAGACAGGTGTGCCAACAATAACATATCCATAAATGGATGTAAAAACACTAACTCTTAAACATGTTTGTACAATAATAATTTAAATAAATTAATCATATTCATCAAAGTTTTCAATTAAAACTCAAAGACGAAGTGCAGAAACAGATAAGTCTAAGTCTGCAGATAAACTCACAGTATCCAAACTGTCAAGGTCGAAGTCTCCAGAAAGACCAGACGAGCTGAAAAACTAAAAACACAGTTTACATCAGTACATTTAATGTCAATGAGTGTGACACATACTATTGTACACTGCCGTTATATGTAACATGTGTCAACATATATGACCTCTGCTATTCTACAGTTTATAATATATAGGACAAGTGTTAATCTACAGTTTATAATATATGACAAGTGTTAATATACAGTTTATAATATATATAACATGTGTTCATCTACAGTTTTTAATATATATGACACTTGTTAATATACAGTTTATAATATATATATGACATGTGTTCATCTATAGTTTATAATATATATGACATATGTCAATCTACACAGTTATCACAGACTCACACTGACCTCCATTAGCGGGGAGGTGTCAAAAGTGAAGGTTTGTGTGTTCAGGATGCTCTGCAGGTTTTCTAGACTGCTATCAATACTCTCCACATGATCTGACAGTTCAGACCTGAAACACACACACACACACACACAATGTTCAGTCACATGATCAGTCTGCTGTTATCTTATATTGTTATTTTTGTCATTAAAACTCCTGTTCAGACTCAAACCATCATGTCCGTCTCTGAGCACCGTCTGACTTCCTCTCAAGATGTCAGGAGAGTTGAGCAGAAGTGCCCCCTCATCAGGACAGTCTTCTTCTGTGTGCTTGTATCATCCGGTTTTAATTAGATGTGTATGAATCGTGACTCATCCAGATCTTTAACCCGGGTCTTTAAAATAACCTGTGAGTAGGGAATCCCTAGTATCATTAACTCGAATCACTTGAGTCCAACTATAATCAAATCTAAAATGATAAATAGCGTCACGCAGAGCTGTATACATAGCAAGCTCATAGCCCACTAGCTCACGAGCTGATGCCGGAGACACAGCTGACTCATCTTAGCATTAGCTCGCGAGCCGCGTTGCCGGAAATGCCCATAGCTTGCGAGCCTGAGCCGGGCACACAGCAGATTCGTAGCTTGCGAGTCACGATGCCGGAAACGCCCATAGCTCGAGAGCCTGCTCTGGAAACACAGCAGCAGATTCGGAGCTCGCGACTCGAGTCAGAGCAGGATAGCGCAAACAGCCGGCTACGTTCTGAATGAGAAGTGAAGTCTCTGGGTTAGACTTCCTCGAGTCAGTGTGAAAAGCACATCCCTAGGCTACTGTAAGTTTGGTGTATAGATATAGCACAATAAAATGTTGATCGATCTTTTCAAAATTAAATAATTGATATATAAATATTAGGGCCGGGACTTTAACGCGTTAATTACGATTAATTAATTACACAAAAATAACGCGTTAAAAAAATTAACGCATTTTAATCGCACTAATTTTTGCACCGCGGAACGTTTCTCACTGGATGAGTTTCAGGGGTACCGATTATACTGGAGCACCAACAAACGTTCATGCATAGCGTTCATGCAGTATTGGGCAGTAACGTCGCTACAAGTAGCGGCGTTATTAGTTTAACTACATTTCTCAGTAGCGTGGTGGTAGCGTCGCTACTTTCTGAATGAAATAGCTTTACAGTAGCTTAGCTCTTTTATTGACCAAGTAGCGCGGTAGCGTCCACACAAGCTACATTTCTATGAACACCTCTGAAGTTCAGCGCAGCGGAGCTTTCTGTTGCGGTCTGAAATGAAAGGATAAGTCGGTGATGCCACCGCCACACATGGCCGTGTATGTGGAGCCGACAGAAGCACTTCCGTATGACGGTGACACCACGGACTAATCCTTGCATACAACGTCTCTGCTGCACGGGAACACAGACAGGTTAGCTTCAGTGAGTTACGTTACTTGATGGAAAGATGGCAGAGGGTGAGGAGGACAGAGACGAGTTGATCCCGAGGGATGCAAAAGACAAACTTGAATAATAAACAAATACAGTAACAGAGAAACATTACTCTGAATTGTTACTTTTGTCATTTTTAACCAGCACAGGATACAGCAAAAATGCTATTTCAACAAAACCAAAGTATGGTGATTAGTCAAAATGATTAGCTTAAAATGTATGTAGATATAGCTACTACTACAGAGTGGGCCTAATAAAAATACCACTTTTGAAACTGCCAGTTATATGAGACACTGGTTGATGGATAGAGTACTTTATTAATCTCAAAGGGAAATTAAAGTGTTACAGCCACTTGACATAAATCAAAATCCAAAAACAATGAGGTAGGTAAAAGAAACAAATACAATTAAAGCTGCAAGCAGCGTTGAACGGGCCCTCGCAGTCCACGCGCGTCGGGGCGTGCTGCCGTCGATGCATGCTGCCGTCGGGGCTTGCTGCCGTCGGGGCATGCTCGAGCAACACCTTCCGCTGAGGAAGTCGTTGCTTCATAATTCGATGGACTGCTATTGCCGGTCTGAAATGATGTACACTGAAGTCAGAAAAACTGTGTGAACTACTGCATGATTGCCCGGACAAAGACTGAGTCGATGCCAGGTCAGAGAAGAACTGATTAACTGATGGGATGTGAGATGTCACCTGCTGCATGATGAAATCTGAAGAAGAGGATGAAATTGCAGCTCAAGGGGGGGTTTCACGAGTACAGTGTTCGACCCTATAGACGGCTAAACAGCATGATAGCTTTATATACTGACTGTTAACCACAGTACATATTTCGACCTTTAAACTGTAATGAGCATGGTCACAATCCCAACAAACAGATTGAGTTGAAAAATCGGCATTAAAAACGAAATATTCATCATTAAGTCCTCACAATCCAAATGTAGCTGCAGTGCAAGCAAAGTGCAGCTAACTACTACTGAGACACAGGCTATGTGTAAACTGCAATAGTGATCAAATTATCCATAACTACAAGCAGAAACCACGTACATTTCCTCAAGAATGCACACATCATTAGGGAAACCCACAGAAAGTCCATGCAGCTCCACACGGTCTGCTCACTGACTGGTCTGCTGCATTTTAGTGTGACTGAGCATGTCCTGACTCTTTGCACCAGTAGAGGGAGCTGTTGGACCTTTACCTGTAGAGCTTTCTTACAGTTTCTGTGACTGAGCATTTCCTGACTCTTTGCACCAGTAGAGGGAGCTGTTGGACCTTCACCTGTAGAGCTATCTTACAGTTTCTGTGGCTGCACATATGCTGGAGCACTAGCAGAGGCAAAGTAGGAAATGTCCACACAAGAAGAAATGGGAAAACGCCTCCCAAACTCCAATGTTACTATAAAGATATGTATTATGATTATATCTGTATATCACATAAAATGTCAAAACAAATCTCCAAACATTTATCATTAGTAATATTATCTTTTTAACACTTACAGATCAAGTAAAATGAATACTGTTACAAACATTGTATAGACATGTAGTGGTCAGATGAAAACAACAGCACTGCACATTAAACTTCCAATGTTATATGGTTCTTAAGGTTTCATGAAACTGAAAAGAATACAGGAGAAAAGGTGGGTTGTTTTGCTCCGCTGCCTTATAAGCAGAACAATGTTGACAATTGGTAGTAACATATTAAACCTGTGAAGAAACTGTTCAGGTGTTTTCAGTTGTACTTTTTATACATACATTTAGCACTTTCTTTCTTGAAAGATGCAAATTTCTCAGTGACTTTGTGGTTTAAGTTGTGGATGTCTTTGATACGTTTCTTCTCCATACAGAGCATGGCAACTGCATTAAGAAGATATTATCTTCCTGAGGAAGGTCTTGATTCTCTTCAGTGTTGAGAAGCACCGCTCAGATTCAGCTGTAGTCATAGAAGTTGTGATGAGGATGTTTAGCAGAGCCACAGTCTCTGAAAAGGTTTCCTGACGATTGCACTCTGTGACCAGCTGGTACAGAGCCACAGCTCCACTACGGTTTTTGAACTCATCATTGCTGTAGATGTGAGACAGTTCAGTTTTCAGCTTGTTCTTGTTAAGCAGTGGGTAAGCCTCCATGGTGGAACTGACTTTTGTACTATTTGAATTTGTCTCCCTGCAGCAGTGTCACAAACCACAAACAGCCAAAAGTGTAAGTCCTACATATGAAATAAGACCATCGGCTTTCAGCTGGATGTCTTTGATACGTTTCTTCTCCATACAGAGCATGGCAACTGCATTAAGAAGATATTATCTTCCTGAGGAAGGTCTTGATTCTCTTCAGTGTTGAGAAGCACCGCTCAGATTCAGCTGTAGTCATAGAAGTTGTGATGAGGATGTTTAGCAGAGCCACAGTCTCTGAAAAGGTTTCCTGACGATTGCACTCTGTGACCAGCTGGTACAGAGCCACAGCTCCACTACGGTTTTTGAACTCATCATTGCTGTAGATGTGAGACAGTTCAGTTTTCAGCTTGTTCTTGTTAAGCAGTGGGTAAGCCTCCATGGTGGAACTGACTTTTGTACTGTTTGAATTTGTCTCCCTGCAGCAGTGTCACAAACCACAAACAGCCAAAAGTGTAAGTCCTACATCTGAAATAAGACCATCAGCTGAAAGCCAACAAGATTTCCTACATTTCCCTGTATATATTGTCTATGTGAAGTAAAAGACGTGGGATCCAAATCAAGCTGAAGAGAACTTTTTCTCCAGTTCTTCCATCTGCTCTCCACTGTAGCTATGATGTCACGCACTCTAGCTCACCCAATACACACCCATTATAAAATCCGAAGACGGCCTAAAAATCCTTAAAACTAAACCTGTGATGATTTGAAAACCGTAAAAGATTTTCAAAAACTGATTACATGCCCAATAGTTGGAGGGCTTCTGACTCTTTTAAAGTTGGAATGGAGTGGCCAGCTCAAAGTATGAGGGACAAGAAAAGGATGAAGGTCAATGAGTTTTGAAGAGGACTTGAAGATCCCATTGACACTGATTAGACTGCGACCAGAGCGCCATCTATTGGCCGATTTGCACCAAATTTTACACAAAGCCTCATCATGCCAAACCACACAAAGAAGAGTATCTATGTGATAATCAGACAGTATTTTGTAAAGATATGCAAGATTGTCTGTTTTCAACACAATATGCAGGAATTTGTCATTTTATATTTCGGGCAGTTTATGTACTATCAAAATTCTTTTGATAACTTTTTGTCAGGAGGGTCTACAGATGCTACATACAAAGTTTGGTGCAAATTGGTCAAATCGTCTAGGAGGAGTTCGAAAAAGTAGGTTTTTCATTGTTAGCAAATTTGCGAACGGAAAGTTACTGTAAAAGTGGGCGTGGCCTACATCAAACAATTCAGCTAAATTCAGGGAATACATAAATATGAGGATTAATAATGTGCAACATATTAGGTGGGAGTTATGAGCCAAAAACGCTTTTGAATTGAAAATAGCGCCACCTGGTGGTCATTTTCGGTGAGTGAGTCACAGGGGCCATTCTATAGCACCTCTATGAATTTCATTTCCATAAGTGTTATGGTGTGGGCACAGGGCCAATTATGCAATTAAAGTGACGCCAGAGCGCCACCTAGTGGTGGATTGGTAAACCCTTTGTCAGATGTCCTCAGGAGGGCACTGACAATAAATGTACCAAGTTTCGTTTTATTCCGATGCACCGTTGTGGAGATATAAAATACATCAATTTAAAGAGCGCCACCTTGTGGTCATCGCCTGAAATTTTTCACAGGGCCTCAGGGGCTCATGGTGAAGTACTATCCTGAGTTTCATGTGATTAGACCACACCAATGTGGAGATATGCAACACTTCCTGTTTGTAACCAAATCTGCAGGAAGTTGTTATTTAATAACTTGAGTATTGTGTGGTCTATCAAAATTCCTTTAATAACTTTTTGTCAGGATGGTCCACAGATGCTGTGTGCCAAGTTTCGTGCAAATCGGTGAAATCGCCTGGGAGGAGTTCGAAAAAGTAGGTTTTCGACATTTTGCGACGTAGCGAAAAAAAACGGTAGGCGGAAATGGGCGTGGCCTATACCACGAGATTCAGCACAATCCACTGAACGCGTCGATGTAAGGTTTTTGAAGGTGCGACAAAGTTTATGGGAGTTATTAGCCAAAACGCGCTTTCCTTAATAACAGCGCCACCTAGTGGTGGAAATTCAGGACGACAATAGATTATAAAATTTTTCGCCAGGTGTGACTTATATTCCAAGTTTGGTGAGTTTTGGGGTATGTTCAGGCAGTGAAAAATGCGATCCTTTTGTGAGAAGAAAAATAATAATAATAATAATAATAAAAATCATTTGAAAAACAATAGGGTCCTTGCAGGTTCCCTGCTCGGGCCCTAATTAAAGGCTGAGTTATATACAATAACTAAATAGTCTAACTCAAATATCAAATATAGATTATAAAGCTGAAACTAGAAGACAAGAGAACCTTAACGAAAACTACAACTATAATATACTATTTGCTGTTTAATCATGTTAATATGCTACAGTGTAGGACACTGTCCATTAGTGTAAGTCAGGTGGATATTGCTGTGGTAGCAGGTGAATGTCTGTCCATGGATGTTAGAATTAAGTGTGCATTGATAGTTGAATAATAAAATATACAAAATAGTGAAAGCACAAATTATTGTTTAATAAACAATTGAACGTAACATTTTTGCCTGCTTATCTGTCTGATTGATAGTTTTATTGATCACTGAGATAGCTTTGACTTGGAATGAAGTTGTTCCAATATAAAAAAAAATAGCTTTGATGTAGTTAAGCTACTTTTGCCATTTTGCTGTAGCTTAGCTTGCTACATTTCTCTGGGGAGTAGCTTCGGTGTAGTGAAGCTTAATTTAATGTAGAGTAACTTGTAGCTTAGCTCACTACTTTTTTCGAGTAGCTTGCCCGACACATGACTTCAGACAACAACAATGAACGAAGAAGCAGATGAGACTGCTCTGGTTGGCCCCGTGGAAGGGAAATTTTGTTTTAAAAAGCGGACGGATGGCAGCGTAGATAAGAGCACGGATGTGTGCAAATTATGCAAGAAGGAGTTTGCGTATCACCGCAGCATATCAAGCCTCAGGTATCACCTAAATGCTAAGCAACTATTTATTATGTTGTTGTTGCAACTGGCACTTTATGTTGAACTGTTTATTGTTTTGGCCAAGGTTATTTACAGAGAGTTGGACTGAAATTGATTTGTTTAGATCAGCTGTTGGTAAAGTCTGTTATGGCCTCTGAAGATAGTCAGGGTTTCTAATGTTCTGAATGTACTTGAAAGTATTGTGTTTAACTTAAAAAACAAAGTGTTATAGTTTACAGAAGGTCTACCTACCTATAGGCTACCTGAACCTCTGAAATGTATTCCTAAATAAGCTATTACTACACTTTATGGCAAAAATTGCACTGGTCTGTTGGTCTTGAAAAAACAAAAACAATGTTTTGTTGCTTAAGCTTCTGTATTCAGTCATTATTCAATGGTATACTAAAATCCATGTGAAAAAATTGCTTCTCACTGTTCTCAGGTCAAATATTTATATGCGATTAAAATGCGATTCATTTCGATTAATTAATTACAAAGCCTCTGATTAATTCGATTAATTTTTTTAATCGAGCCCTAATAAATATTATATATAAATATTAAGTAGTATATTGTAAGTAGGCTATTATTATATCTCTTTTGCAGCCTAACCCAGCCCCATTGACCTCTTACCCCAACGACAATTGCTCCTCATTACTCATTTAGGTTGTACTTATTTTATTTCGATTTTGCACTGCGTATTGTTGTATATTGTATATACCTAAGTTTTTACTACAATTTTGTCACATGTTATATTGAATTGCTGTTATGTTAGGTTAGCCTCTATTTTATTTTTATCTTACTCTATTTTATTTTATTCATGTTATCTCTACTTTCTCTATTTTCTTCTTCCCACTTTGTATTGTAACTGTTGCACAGCAATTTCCCTCGGGATAAATAAAGCTTCTTGAATCTTGAATCTTGAAACTGATTGGTAGATAAGGGGGTTGTCCCCATCCCCCAATTCCAAGATTCTCTTGTAGACACTTTAGAGAGAAGTGACAAGAGAAGTGAGAGCCTATCAAGGAGTAAGAATTTACTGAAAATGAGCACAAGAAAGAAGAGCAACGTGTGAATGCACTTTGACCAGGAGAACAATACTCAGGCTAAATGCAAGCACTGCAAAAACCTGATCTCAATTCATGGAGGAACCACATCCAACTTAAGGAGGCACTTAAAAACAAAGCACCCCACTACACTGCTTGAAGACACACAAGAAGGAACAGCAGCAGCAATGACAACAACAAAAAAAACAACAGAGACAGCTACAATTACATCTTCAACAGCATCTGCCAGCACAGGGGTGACAGCTACAACATCACAAGCTTGTAAGAAGGCGACCAACACAAGCCACAACGGGGGCATTTATGAGAAGGCCGATTCAGCCACTTAACATAGCAAAGTTGATGAGGCCCTTATCAAAATGATTGCGACTGACTTTGAGCCATTTTCAATTGTGGATGACAAGGGATTCAGGAAATACACACAGACTCTGGACCCTTCATATGTCCTTCCAAGCAGAGGCACGATTTCCAACAGGTTGCTGCTTATCCCCTTAAGGAACACAGTTCCAACATAGGAACACCCTTCACTAAATGAACACCCTGTAACTCTCTGTCAGTATGTCATAGAATCACACTTACACCTCTAGAAAAAACTTGAGGGTGTTACCTTTCCAATGGTACCAAGCACATCACTGAGTCTCAAACTATGTGGGAGCTGTCATGCTTTTAATTTCGGTATGTCGTTTTGGAAAAAGAACCTTAAAATGGGGGCGTTCATGAAGTGGTTAATCTGTATGACAAAGTCAGAGCTGAAGAAAATCACGACTGCTCCTGCTGTTTGTTTAACAACAGACTGCTGGACCTCCAGCACAACCACTAGTTACATGTCAGTGACATGTCACTATCTTCAGGATTTTGTATTGAAGTCCAATTTATTGGATTGTTTCATAATAACAGAAAGCCACAAAGCAGAGCATCTAGCATACAAGCTGGACAAAGTGACCTAAGAGTTGGGCATAAAAGATAAGATTGCTGCTTGTGTAACTGATAATGCCAGCAACATCCTGAAGGCTGTGAGGGAGGTGCTCAAGTGGAACCACGTCAGTTGTTTTGCTCATGTAATCAATCTGGTTGTCAGGAATGCACTTTAGCAGCCTGACTTAGTTGCTACCATCCATAAGGTAAAGGCAATTGGGGAGTATGTGCACAGAAGTACAGTGGCCTCTGCAAAGCTGCGTGAGGTTCAGCAGCAAATGGGACAGCCAACGTTGCAGCCAAAACAAGATGTGGTGACTCGCTGGGACTCCACATTCTACATGCTCCAGCACATCCTTCAAATTAAAGAGGCCCTGGTCTCCACACCGGCACTGGTTAACCCACAGCTGCCAGAACTAACTGTGGCTTAGTGGGAAACAGTGAAGGAGGCTTGTGACGTGCTACAGTCCTTTGAGGAGGTCACAGTGGAGATGAGCTCAGAGAGGTATGTAAAATATACTGTGCATATTTACCATAGGTTTTTATAGTTATACTTAGAGTATTTTGCAGACACTTTTGTCCAAAGTTATTTGCAGAATATTTACAGCTGCAATTGCATTACAATAAACAAAGCACACCGAGTGTGCTTAGTGTGACGTGCTCAAAAGAAATTTTGATTGCTCGTGGGGTTCAGCGAATCATTGCCCACGGGCAGAAAAACCCTCCCAATAATGAGCAAGTGAGACGGCTGGTCAACATTCTAGCTTGTGAATTAGAAAAGCGATTCGTAACATCGAAAAAGTTCATGTCTTGGCAGGTGCATCTTTTTGGACCCGCAGTTCAAGAAACATGCTTTCACCGGTGAAAGAAATGCAATGCAGACTAGACTCTGCATTGCTGCCACCTCTGTGCCCTCAGAGAGGGTCTTTTCTAAAGCAGGACAAATCCTTTCGGATAGGAGGTGTAGCCTCAGCACAAGTAAAGTGTGCATTTTTAAAAGGCCAACATATAATAATAATAATAACAACAATGAAGCACTACGTCATTAATGTAAATAGTTATTTACAGGGTTCGTACCCTTTTTAGCAATAGTTTTCCATGACTTCTCCATAACCTTTCATTGAATTTCCAAGACCGAAAGTCAGTGCCTCTAAATCAAACCACAGACACAACTTGATCCTAGGTGTGATTGGCAAAGGATAAAAAAACAGGAAAATATACGGCTTCGCTATGTCTCTCTCTACATTTATTTTGTCACATTGTTGGCTTCAGCTAAGAAAGGAATAGTTCGCCTAACCCTAACCTTAACCCGCCCCACACGTCCAAAATTCTTAGAACAGTGTTTCTCCAAGATTTTTTGTAGCAGCGGTGCTCTGAGTCGGTAACCTAGCAACACTAGGGGGGTCCGAGTCCATGCCCCCCCAGAAGAAAATTTAGAAAAATAACCCTTTAAATGGTGTCTACTGGGGAGATTTTTGAAAAAAATTATCATTTTCAGAATTTCAGAATCAGAATCTAAGACATGAGACAAAATAGTGTAAAAGTAGACTTTGCTGCTTGAAAATATGATAACCTCTTGAGCATTAGAGAACTTTTTTACCATTATTTTCTTTATATTGTAGATTTTTTATGGAAACAGAATCTGTCTCAGAAGTCAGTGGACCACATGACATGGAAGCTATTGAGAAAAAAAAAAAATCACAATTTCTGCATATTAATATTCATATAAAATAGAGGAAGCACTAAAATACAATAAAAAGAGCTGTGTCTTATTGGTCCAGTTTACTAATACAATTTGCTGCTGGAGTCACTGGGTTACAAGACATGAAAGATATTGAAAAAACAATTATTTTGTATTAATATATTTATGCTAAGTAATTTAATGACGGTCCCTAAATCAGTCTCCAGTGATTCAGCGCGAGGCTCTGGAGGTGAGCTGACCGTCCTCCTGCTGCTGACACTGGGAACCTCAGTAAAGTCTCAGCTGGACCCGAGTGAATAGCTGCAGAACATCCAACCTAAAACTAACTTCACGCCGGTTCTATAAGTCACCTGTTGTAACCTTTGAATAGGTTGACAAGGATTTCAGTCACTCAACTTAAACGGTGACTTGTAAAAATTATACAAATAGCAGTAATGACAATTATAATCGATTTCAAGATAACTTAGGGTGTAGTGCTTTCACTGTGTGCAACTTAAATTCGCCATTCGCCCCCCGTGATATTACAACTACAAAAGTGATGTCTTTTTTTTTTTTTCTTTTTTTGTGGCAGCACTGAAAATCCCGCAGCAGAATGCATATAGAGAAAACATCAGATAACCTTCCGCAACGATTGCAGGCTCTTTGGTGGAGCTCTGCTTTCAAAGAAGTTCCGTCTTGACAAATAAATGGACTACTTGCGGAGTGACATGAAGACATGAATCAGAGGCACAAAATACGTTGACAGTGGTGGCCGGTTTACTAATACCTGACACGTGCCTGTTTTAATCGCACAATACATCATTTTATTTATGTTTTACGCATCCTTAATATTATCCACGCAAAGTTTCCATGACTTTTCCAAAAATTTACAGGAAATGTTATTTTTCACTAACTTTCAAGGACCTAGAAAATGCATTTTCAATTTCCAAAACTTTTCAAGGTTTTTCATGACTGTACGAACCCTATATTTAGTTTTATCTTAGCATTTATTATTTGCACATTTTGCATTTTTGTTCAATTTGGTTGTTGTTTTTGTATTTAATATATTTAAGTGCTATATTTTATTGTTGTTGTATTATTTTTCTAGTAATTTGCACATTTTGCATTCTTGTTGTATTCTTGGTCACTTTTAATTAATTTGCACATTTTGCATTTTTGTTCCATTTGGTTGTTGTTTTTTGAACTTGATAAATGTTATTGTTATATTTTACTGTTCTTGTATTACTTTTCTAGCAATTTGCTCATTTTGCATTTTTTTTTCCATCTATTATTATGCCATTACCCATGCGTGGCTAAATGTCGTGCGTTTCTTTTTCTTGTGTGCCACTTAAAAATAAATGCTTGTTGCTACACTGGTAGCCAAAGTCTTGGTCCATCATCATTTATTAACTCTACTTTCATCTAAGGGAAACACTGCAGATAATTCTGCTGTCATAGTAATGCCAGTAACATGGCAGACTCAAAAATAGCAGATCCAAAATAGTTAGTGCGTGTCTGCAACGAGTCCACAGAACTTCCTACTACCTCAGTGGTTAAGAGACAATGGGCTAGGACTGGGTTTCCATGGTAACCCAAGGCAATACTGAATCAAGTGACTCAAGTGACTCGCACAACAAGGTTCAGTTTAGTGAGAGACTCATAATGACTCAAATCCTTAAAAGGAAACTTATTTACCAGCTCTAGTTTTAATTACTTGTATCTCACTCCATATTGTTTGCTTCTTTCTCAGTGTAGCGGACACCACATCTTCTTTGTCTTCAAAAACCAAATAAACAAAAAAACAAAAAGCTTACAGATGCCAATTGGGATATCAATTACCATGGCAATGGTGAAAGCCTCAAAGCTTTAGTCAGCTCTACGTGTGCGGCTCATTGATGTGATTTAATGCAGAATCATCGACTGCTGGTTTGAGTCTGAACAAACAGTCACAGAGAGGTTATCACCAGACTAATCCTTTAAAACGGACTTATATTTAAAATGATATTCATTCACTTTTCAGGTCGTGTTGATAAGAAGTGCCGAACGTCAGGTGAGAGTCCACCTGCAGAGGGAGGGGGGCGGGGTCTGAGGGAAGCACAGGGGTTTTAATGACACACCTGACCCTTAAAGGGACTAAATCTGAGAAGAATGAATATCAAACATACTGCTGGTTCACTTTACACATTTATCACAGACAAAACAGTTGAAGGCAGGAGGAAATTCTGGGTAAGAGCCGCCCCCAGAGGGTCAGGGAGGTGGGGGTGAAACAAGTGGGTAAAAACATTTAACAGGTAACTCCAGCAGGTAAGCTGACCTGCAGTCACCCTGACTGACGTGAGATAGGTGTTAAAGACTTACCTGTCGATGCAGGCGATGGTCTGACATTTCTGTTGAGGTTTTGCAGAGCTCGAGGCAACATTTGAGGTGGGAACAGAGGCAGGTGATTGGCTGGCTGGGGCTGATGGGAGGGGCCCGGTGGAGGTGGGACTCATCACAACAACAGGACTGGCTAGAGAGACAGGAATAAGAGACAACTGATCATCGTCAATACACACAAAGGTTCAGCAGAGTCATGATGACTGTCAACAGGTCTGAGACTAACTGAAAATGTCTGATATTGTCACATAAACCTCTAAATAATCAGAAAGAATCACAGACTAAATGATTATTGTTCTGTTGCTGTTATTTGTTGCATCATATCCTGAACACACTGACCATAGAAGGACTCCTTGTTTGTTGAAAAACACCTCAGAAAAAAAATGTTGTGGACAACACAGCGCAAAGCACCTGTTGAGCTCATGATCATATGTCATCACCAGTCAGAGGTTTGGTTGGAAGTGTTAGATTCCTGCCCTTTCAGGAGCTCAATGAATTCCAGTGTGGTGCTGTGATAGGATGCCACCTGTGCAACAAGTCTAGTCGTGAAATTTCCTCGCTCCTAAATATTCCACAGTCAACTGTCAGTGGTATCATAACAAAGTGGAAGCGATTGGGAACGACAGCAACTCAGCCATGAAGTGGTAGGCCATGTAAACTGACAGAGCGGGGTCAGTGGATGCTGAGGCGCAGAGTGCGCAGAGGTCGCCAACTTTCTGCAGAGTCAATCACTACAGACCTCCAAACTTCATGTGGCCTTCAGAGTAACTCGAAAACATTAGAGAGCTTCATGGAATGGGTTTCCATGGCCGAGCAGCTGCATCCAAGCCAAACATCAGCAAGTGCAATGCAAAGCGCCAGATGCAGTGGTGTAAAGCACGCCACCACTGGACTCTAGAGCAGTGGAGACGTGTTCTCTGGAGTGATCAATCGCGCTTCTCCATCTGGCAATCTGATGTATGAGTCTGGGTTTGGTGGTTTCCAGGAGAACGGTACTTGTCTGACTGCATTGTGCCAAGTGTAAAGTTTGATGGAGGGGGATTCTGGTGTGGGGTTGTTCTTCAGGAGCTGGGCTTGGCCCCTTAGTTCCAGTGAAAGGAACTCTGAATGCTTCAACATACCAAGAGATGTTGGACAATTCCATGCTCCCAACTCTGTGGGAACAGTTTAGAACATGACTGTGCACCAGTGCACAAAGCAAGGTCCATAAAGACAAGGATGAGATAAGTTTGGTGTGGATGAACTTGACTGGCCTCAACCAGACAGAACACCTTTGGGGTGAATTAGAGTGGAGACTGAGAGCCAGGCCTTCCCGTCCAACATCAGTGTGTGAACTCACAAATGTGCTTAAGGAAGAATGGACAAAAATTCCCATTAACACTCCTAAACCTTGTGTAAAGCCAGGGGGAGAAGAGTCGAAGCCACAAGAGTTGAAGCTGTTACAGCTGCAAAGGGACCGTCGTCATATTAAACCCTATGGATTAAGAATGGGATGTCACTTAAGTTCATATGTGAGTCAAGGCAGGTGTGCCAATACTTTTGGCAATATAGTTACCTGTCGTAGGTTTGGTTGGCGGTGTTAGTTACCTGTTGTAGGTTTGGTTGGAGGTGTAAGCTACCTGTCGTAGGTTTGGTTGGAGGTGTTAGTTACCTGTTGTAGGTTTGGTTGGAGGTGTAAGCTACCTGTCGTAGGTTTGGTTGGAGGTGTAAGCTACCTGTCGTAGGTTTGGTTGGAGGTGTTAGTTACCTGTTGTAGGTTTGGTTGGAGGTGTAAGCTACCTGTCGTAGGTTTGGTTGGAGGTGTTAGTAACCTGTCGTAGGTTTGGTTGGAGGTGTTAGTAACCTGTCGTAGGTTTGGTTGGAGGTGTTAGTAACCTGTCGTAGGTTTGGTTGGCGGTGTTAGTTACCTGTTGTAGGTTTGGTTGGAGGTGTAAGCTACCTGTCGTAGGTTTGGTTGGAGGTGTTAGTTACCTGTTGTAGGTTTGGTTGGAGGTGTAAGCTACCTGTCGTAGGTTTGGTTGGAGGTGTAAGCTACCTGTCGTAGGTTTGGTTGGAGGTGTTAGTTACCTGTCGTAGGTTTGGTTGGAGGTGTTAGTAACCTGTCGTAGGTTTGGTTGGAGGTGTTAGTTACCCGTCGTAGGTTTGGTTGGAGGTGTTAGTTGCCTGTCATAGGTGTAGGAACACAAGCCCTTTTGTCTCTGAATCTCACAGAGTCCCCGTCTCTGTCATTAATTACCAAGTTGACTGTTTTCTCTAAAGGCGCCCGTTTGTCTCAAAACCTCTTTACCAAGTAAGAAGAGACAATGTTTTTCTTGCTATAAACACGTCACTGGAGACTTCTTTTAGTAGTTTACAACGAATAACCAAATCTGGTCTTCCCCCGCCCCCAAAAGAAGATGCACTCCTTTTCCTCAGGTCAAATGAGGTCAAGCACGATAGTCTTCTTTCTCCACATCAGAAGAAATGAGAACTGTTTTCTAACACAGATGTTATGATTTAATGTGTCTATTAACAATTGTAAAGTAGGTAATGACATCTGATGTCTACGTCTCTCTCCCTCTGAAACATTCTCCAGTGGGGGCAGGGGCGGTTCTAGGGGGGGGCCAGCAGGGGCCAGTGCCCCCGTAACCGTCTGGACCCCCCTGTGGCCCCCTGACAGGGAGTCTGCATCAATAATACAATGACAGATTTCTTGCAATGATTTTGTTCTGAAGGGAAAGGCAGAAATAAAGTGTCTCAGCAGTTTACTACCCAATCACAATTGCTGAAATTGTAAACACTGTTTTGTCTGAATGAGGGATTTATCCTTTTTTCCGGGTTGTATGTGCCCCCTAACAAAAAAGCCGGCCCCAACCTGGCCCCCCTATTAAAACTGGTCTAGAACCGCCACTGAGTGGGGGAAGGCTAGGTGGGAAACCTAATCTGGTTCTCCCACCTCACGTGTCAAACTGTTATTTATGACCGGTGTTGTTACCATGTCAGTGACATTCCAATCCCACTGCAGTCTCTATACTCATCCGAATTCCAATAAGTTCTGAATAATTAATAAACTATTATCTCACATTTTCCAAATTTTTCATTTATTGTTAAGCCAAGATGAAGTTTTAGAGTTTGAGGTCTGGGAGAAACCAGCCCCTCCCTTTGGTGATTGGAACAGACTCTCCAAATCTTTGTGTTTAATACTTAATTTACCAGTAAAATGCATCTGACATGTTTTGTTAAGATAGAACTAGAAGGAATATGTATAAGTCCTTGGTTCTACTGTATATTCAAGTGTTTTATGTTTAATCATGTTTTAATTCTTTTTGAATGATAAGTGATCTAATCATGTCATATTCTTTTCATATATACAAAATCCCACTTTTAAGCAATGGTGAAGTTCTGGGAAAGGTTGAAACACGACTTCCAAACATTAAAAGCAATAGTTTAGTTCAAATTAAGTTTCAGGAGTTTAGACTCATAGTATCATAATTTTCATTTATTTTACCCTGAATTATTTAGTCAATAAACATATATAACCGTTTGTCGTTGTCTGTGCAAGTCAATTCTAATGTGGAGAACCAATGGATCTGTGAAAAGAAACAACTGCGTATAATGAATATGAGAATACGAAGCTTGAATATAGATTTTGAAAATAAATAAATTGATTTGATATTGATTTGAACTGTTCAAGCCAAACTTGTACAGTTGGATATGATTAATGTCCAGCGGATTAGTCAAATAGATATAACAATGGAGGTGGTGCCCCATTTACGAGTGTATAATTAATCACCAGTGATTAATTACCTTTATTATCAAGTAGTGTATCTCCTACATAGGTTTGGTTGGAGGTGATAGTTACCCGTCGTAGGTTTGGTTGGAGATGATAGTCACCTGTTGTAGGTTTGGTTGGCGGTGATAATTATCTGTCGTAGGGATGGTTGGAGGTGTTAGTTACCTGTCGTGGGGTTACAGGTGGAGGTACTGGGGGTCAGCTGCGTCTCATCCTGTAGGATGGAGTTGATGAAGGTGGTGGGGGAGAGGGGCGTGTCTATGGGTAAAGCCCCACCCTCCAGGACAGGACACACCTCCACTTCAGGACTGGCTGGCTCCTCTTTGACACTCACTGATTGGCTCTTTCTGCAGGTGAAACAGGCAGAGAATTGACCAATCAGAGGAGAACAAACCTTAAGTGACTCCCTGAACACCATGACCTTGGCCATGTTGGATCTTTTGGTCATCTTCATATTGTGATCAACAGATTGTGATCAACAGATATGTTCACAGGAGTGCGATACAAACTAAAAAGATAAACAAACCAAAACAAACATGGCTGACTACATATCTTGACCAAAGGGCAGGGCTTAGCAGGACACAGGGCAGTTTCATCAAAGTTACATCTGATGAACTGAGAACAAACCGTCATTGAGTGCTCTGTTAATGATCCACTGCGGGGTTTGATCTCACAGACTCACTGACTGAACTGGAAATTGTGTGATTGGTTTAGGGCTGGGCGATAATTCGATCTCGATTCGGGGTCGCAATAAAATTTTGACCGATCTCGATAATATGCTTGGGACATATTATTCGATATCACATGAAAAAAATAAGCGCAACAACAACAGTATCAGAGCCTGCTGGCTGCAGTATGCCGGTAGGACGCGCCCACTTCCCAGCGAGCAGCGTGGCTACAGTTGCAAACAGAGGGAGACTGAGAGAGAGGGAGAGAGGGAAAGAAGTTGGAAAAAGGAGAAAAAATGAGCGAAACTGAAGTCGAGGACAGTGAAAATAATGCCGAACGTGAAAGCGACATCACTACATCACCCGAGACCGAAGACATTGTTGAAAAAAAAGGTAACACAACGTCAATTGTGTAGACGTGGTTTGGATACAGCAAAAGTGACCAGGAGCATGCGAAGCCGGTGTTCAAAATATGCCGGCAGTTGGTACGAGCAAGGACGGGGAACACAACAAATCTTTTCCATCACCTGAGAGGGCAAAACCCCAGTAATTACACTGAGAGTCTGACTCTGCGGGCTCAAGCTGGCACGACACCACACACACAGCCAAGCAAGACCACTACGTCTCCCGTTAGCATTGCTAGCGGGAGCGGCTCTGTTAAACAACAATCCATCCAGTCGTGCTTTACAGCCATTGCCCCGTATGAAAAACAATCAAAGCGGAGCAAAAATATAACGAACGCTATTACTTATTGCCTCGCTAAAGATATGATTCCCCTGAGCACAGTGGAAAAAGACGGCTTCAGGAAACTGATCATGAATATGTAAACGATGTTTACATATCATGCAATTCTGGCTCAGATTTCATTCTACTTATAAAACATTTCTAGAGATCTAGCTTAATCTTTCAGGTAGTATTTGTGCCAGGGCCATGTTTACTCTTTTTGTACTTGAGATGTTCACTGTCCAGCCAAAGCAATTTGATGTGATAGTTGTCACAGCTGTTAGTTTATATAGAATGTTTCAATAAGTAAAAGGTTGTATTATTGTGTAAAGGGAGATGACTCATGTTTGCAATTACAAATGATGTGCACAACCCTTTATTTTTGCATTTTTCAATACCTCCAAAAAATCTCTGGGAGGTAAACCAGTATAATAGTATTATAGTGGTTTAGTTTTTACATTTATTTTGTCTTAGTTAAGCACTTGAATGTGTCAGAGGGTGTGACCCACATGTTCACTTAATTTGGTTTTGTGCTGCCTCTACAAATATTTGAGATTATTATTATTTAATAATTGTTTTTTCTAAGTTGTTTAAATATGTTGTTTACAAAATCAAAACATGTCAAATATAGTGAAAATTGACCAGTCACTTACTGGTTTGCACTTGTTTGAAAGCATATAAAACTCTGTATGAGCAAAAGAGCGCTGCTCTGAATTTTTTCTGCATGAAGACCTTAACAAAAACATTTTGTGCTCATTATTGGAAGGCATAATATTATTATTTTTTATGTTATTAAACTTTATTATAAAGTTTCCGTGAATCTCTTGTTTCTTCAAGCTTCAGGATGTCCCTCACACTGGCAGCATCTGCAAAAACTACATATCGTGATAAGAATCGAGATCGATCAATATGGAAAAACATATCGTGATAACATTTTTTTCCATATCGCCCAGCCCTAGATTGGTTCTTACCCTGTGTCTGTCCAATCACTAACCACATCCTCCGCTGTGGGTGTGGCCACCTCTGTGATGTCAGAGATGATTGGTCCAGAGGTCACAGGGGAGTCACCTGAGAAGAGACTGGCTGCAGCCTGAAAACACAAACAGAGATAAAGTGCAGTCAGAACTGATCTCTGATCTGATTCTTCAAGTAACTAATGAATAGGTAATCAAGATCCAATCAGATCCCCAGCGGATAGATATAATCAATCACTTTGACCGGTTGTGACATCTTAAAAAATACAGCTCGAAACTGTCAGCATGTGATGTCATGTGACACAAACGTTGATCAATGTGACAGTTGAGTTACCTGCATGTGCTCCAGTGAGAACGGACGACTATATTTAGGCATAGAGTGGGCAGAGCTAGAGTCATTCAGCATCAGAGGACTGAGGAAAGAGGAAATATATTTATACTACACAGTAGATATATTCACATAACACAGTAGATATATTTATATTAGACTCAGTGATACAGTACAGAACAGAACCCAAGATAACTGATAACTGTTCACTGTATCATACATTGTGTTGTATATGTAGTATGTGTAGTATATTGTGCAGTATGTGTAGTATATGGTGTAGTTTGTGGAGAAAACTTACATTTTCCTCTTGACTCCCAGGATTCTGTTCGTCTGGACGAGAGACACCAGGAACTGGATCAACTGCAGAGAGATGGGGGGGACATAGAAAGTTGTGAGTCAAATGTTCTTTGTAGCATCTTAACTTCTTCAGACTAGTTCTGAGTGATAACAGCTGCTGACTCTTCTGGGCCCATTTTAATAGGACCTGTCAGATAAAGACATTGGACTCAGACAAAAACACCACAATGGGAAAGTCTAAGGAGCTCAGCATTGATAAGCATTGATCTGAAAGAGCACATTATTGATCTGAACACGTGAGGAAAGTCACTTGAAGCCATTTCACAGCAGTTTCAACTGTTTGTAAGAATAAAGTTCACAGTTGTGTCGCTGCCACCATCAAACTATCAACTGCTGCTGAGAGAAAACTGCTCTGATGGTCAAGACTCAACCAGAAACCACCAAAAACCAAGTCTGCAGTGAATCAGAAGCTGCTGGAAGACAGGTGTCCGAGTCCACAGTCAGGTGTGCTTTACGTCAACCTGAGCTGAGAGGCTGCTCTGCTGACAGAACCTCTTGATCCAGACACAGAACCTTGAAGCTGGACCGAAGTTTCCTGCTGATAACGTGGACGGAGATGAAACCTTCTGGAGGAAAACTTATTTGACCACAATGAGCATCAATATGTTCGGAGGAGAGAAGGTGAAGCCTTTAACCCGGAGAACACCACACCTACTGTCCAGCATAGTGCTGGAAGAGTTCTGCTGTGGGGCGGTTCTGCTGCCAGTGGATCTGCTGCTCTAAAGAGAGTAAATGGAATAATGAAGAAGGAGGATTATATCCAAATTATTCAGGAAAGCCTAAAATCATCAGCAGCAAATTGGGTCTTGGGTGCAGTCTGGTGATCCATCAGTACAATGATCCAAACACACATCAGAAGTGGTAAAGGAACGGATCAATTAACCCAGAAATGAGGCTTTGAACGGACTTCTCAAAGTCCAGACTCAAACCCCATCAGAACATGTGGACTGTGTTGTGTTGTGTTGTGCTTTGTGGTGTTGTGCTGTGTTTTGCTGTGTTGTGTTGTGTTGTGCTTTGTGGTGCTGTGCTGTGTTGTGCTGTGTTTTGCTGTGTTGTGTTGTGTTGTGTTGTGTTGTGTTGTGTTGTGTTGTGCTTTGTGGTGCTGTGCTGTGTTGTGCTGTGTTTTGCTGTGCTGTGCTGTGTTGTGTTGTGCTGTGTTTTGCTGTGTTGTGTTGTGTTGTGTTGTGTTGTGCTTTGTGGTGCTGTGCTGTGTTGTGCTGTGTTTTGCTGTGTTGTGTTGTGTTGTGTTGTGTTGTGCTTTGTGGTGCTGTGCTGTGTTGTGCTGTGTTTTGCTGTGCTGTGTTGTGTTGTGTTGTGTTGTGCTTTGTGGTGTTGTGCTGTGTTGTGCTGTGTTGTGTTGTGTTGTGTTGTGTTGTGTTGTGTTGTGCTTTGTGGTGCTGTGCTGTGTTGTGCTGTGTTGTGCTGTGTTTTGCTGTGTTGTGTTGTGTTGTGTTGTGTTGTGCTGTGCTGTGTTTTGCTGTGTTGTGTTGTGTTGTGTTGTGTTGTGCTTTGTGGTGCTGTGCTGTGTTGTGCTGTGTTTTGCTGTGCTGTGTTGTGTTGTGTTGTGTTGTGCTGTGCTGTGCTGTGCTGGTGATGGAGATCTACAGCAGCTGACTGAGGTGAAAATGGCGGAGACACATTTGAACTGATGTTAGAATCACTGACTGTTTGTTTCTGTCTGATGTTCAGAGGACCTGTAATTAATTAAATTATTGAACCAAACTTCATCAATGTGTTGTGACATCACAGACACATGAGAGCTGAAGGAAGCAACTGAAAACTGTACTTAAGTACTGATGTATTGATGTGTTGATGTAGTGGCATATTGATATCATGTTTTATTGATTCCTCCATGTATTGATGTATTGATTACCTTGTTGACGACCTTCTGCTGCTGAGTGTGTTTCTGTCGCAGACTGGCCACTTCTCTCCAAAGGGCCTCATTCTCACTGAAACACACAGGATCAGGTTATTTAACGAGCTGGACCAGCTGCAGGCTCAGGCCTGCTTCCACTTCCATTTCTGGTTCTGGCTCTGGTCTAGTATCAAGATTTCTTACTGTCTCATGCTTATGATCCTGGAGTCGATGGTCTCCTGTTTGCCCTTCATCAGCTGGACGTCGGTCAGGATCTTGTTCACTTCCTCTGCAGACATCTTCACTTCCTCCTGACGCACAGACGACACCTGGACCCAGAGACATACCGTTAACATGGAGACCAGGACAAATTGTCAGGTGCACAAGTGTGCTTCAGGTTTAAAGGAATTCGCAGTGGTATGTCCAGGTTTGTCAACACATACGTTGGTGACCTTGCGTTTGATGTTCTCCAGCAGGTGTTCTTGTCCTCTGACGAAGAACGGATGTTGGAACTCTGTGTCGTCTCTCTCCGGTTTCACCAAACCGCCCTGCTCGATGTGAACCACCTTACGGAAGCCATCTAAGGACATACATAACACAAATCATCAACAGAAAATGAAATCTGGTGGTTCTAATGTCAGCTGTGATGTCAGCAGTGATGTAGAAAGCACGACTGCTGCTGCTTCAAACAGGACAAAAGATGAGGAGGCTGGGCAAGATGGTGTCCAGTGCACTCACTTACATCGGAATCAGAATTCAAGCCAAACGACAGTAATACTACAATAATAATAATAGTAAAAAATAAACATGTCATTATAAAAAGTGTGGCAGTGTGTTGTTATTTACAAATAATAAATATGGGTATTCCAAAAACCCTAGTTCAAACCAAAAAAAGCGAAATTAGTTATAGAGTTTGTATTGCACAGTGAGTCGACTGGAGCAGAGCTGGTTGTAGAGTCGGACAGCAGCAGGAAGGACCCGCAGTACCTCTCCTTCACACACTTGGACCCGCGGTACCTCTCCTTCACACACTTGGACCCGCGGTACCTCTCCTTCACACACTTGGACCTGTAGTTCCTCTCCTTCACCAGCAGATGGGACTCCTGCACCAGCAGTGATGACAGATGTCCATTATCCTACTCTCTCCGCCACCTGCACCGGGTCCAGATGATCCAAGGATGGACCAGGCCTTCTTGATAAGCTTATCCGGTCTCCTCCTGCCTGCTGCTGAGATGCTGCTGCTCTAGCAGACTACTCCATAGAAAATGGCTGATGCCACCACAGAGTCATAAAAAGAGGTCAGGAGGTTCCTGCAGTCCAAAGGACCTGACCAGATGGACTCTGCTCTGATCTTTCTTGTATGTTGCTGCAGTGTAATCAGTCCAGTCCAGTTTATTGTTCAGGTGAACTTCCAGGTACTTGTAAGATGTCACCATCTCAATGTCCGTTCCCTGCATGTTCACCTGTGTGCAGGTTGTCTGTGCCTGCGGAAATCCACCACCAGCTCTTTGGTCTTCCCGGCGTTGAGCTGGAGGTGGTTCTGCTGGCAACAGTCGACAAAGTCCTGAGTAAGTTCTCTGTAGGCTCCATCGTCCCCATCCCTGATGAGGCCAACAATAGCATAGTCGTCACAGAACTTTTGAAGATGGTTGTGGGTTGATTAGTGGGAGAAGTCTGCAGTGTGCAGGGTGAACAGTGCTAACAATAGTGTCTCCATTGCCTTCATATTGTGAGAGGTCAGTGCAATCGGCCTGTAGTCATCCAGTGCCAAGGACGTCCTTTTTTGGACACTGGAACGGGGCAGGATGCTTTCCACAGCACTGGCTAGAGAATTCCACAGAGCTTGCCAGCACAGGTCTTCAGCACATGAGGGCTGATGCTATCCGGTCCAGCAGTTTCGGGATAGCAGGTATCTGCTGCAGCGGTTGGTGTGGGGCTGTTGGGGTTGTGTCCTGGAGTGGTTGCTCAGATGAGCAGCAGGGGAGCTGTTCATACCATGAGGATGAAGAGACCAATGTGGAATCTTGGAATCTAACACTACACACTAACATGCAGATTTACTGCCACCGAGCACCAGATAAGTAAGAACAATGCAGATATTGTGGCTATCAAAGAAAATGTCGAAAGGATAGAACATCTGACAAAGACAACGGATGAAAAAGTGCATACAGTAAATCTGATGCTCACAGAACAAGATATGAAGATTGAAGAAGCTTCAGACTTCATTGGAATCTGAAACTTTTCAACCTCCCTCAAACTAAAAAAACCTGCTGAGGACACAAGGAAGCATCAGCCAGATTGCTCAAAATGAGAAAAACAAGTTGGGCTTTCTCATCGACAAAGTACATCGCCCCAGGAAAGACAGGAGCCCTCATCCAATGATAATCCAATTTACTATGCAGACCTTCATGCAGAAAGTATAGAGAGCTTAAGTGAATGCAGAGGTAATTAAAGAGAAGGAACATCAATTTGTGGAGGATCTGACATACTGGGAGTAGGGTTGGCAGATTGGACAAATATATTGTCTATCAACAATAGGCTCAACCAATCGCTGGTTGGTTTGTAGGACCTGATATTTTTAGGGATGTCCCGATCAGGTTTTTTTTACCTCGATCCCGATCCGAGTCCTTTAATATTTAGCTGCATTAAGAAACAAAGTATCTGCATCCAAGCTGTTCTTAATAGGTTTTCTATTTTGTTGAAACAAAGTCTATACTTTCATATGGCTCTTTCTTATCCTGCATATACCATTGCAACATTGGCCTCCACCTTCCTTGTGTAAGCAGGTGAGTGTGTGACGCTGCAATGTGACAGCAGACCCTCGTGTGCAGCCAGCTGAAGTGTGCAAGACGCAGCCCACGCTTGGTACCTCCATGTCATCCACTGCTTTTACATATTCCTTACGTTGTCACATAAAATGACGTGGACACGTCTATTTCACAGAGTTCAGCATCTCCTCGACTGTCTGTTTTACATGTTCTGCTGTATGAGACACACCAAACTAGTGCTCATACCAGTGGTTTAACTCGAGAGTGGAGTCAATGTGATGTAATGCAGAGATGGTATGGCATACCGGAGATTCAAGATCCCCAGGAGACAAAGTAAACCCTGATCCTCTACCACAGAGATGAGCTGGTTATCCAGAGAGTTTCAATCAGTTACCTGGCCTGTAATATTTGTGGCCATGTCCCTGTCTCCAGGATATTTCTGTCCTTTTGAAAGTATCTGCGAGTGTTTGCTGCTTTGGTGTCTTTGCCTGTATTGCTCGAGTTGTTTAACTTTGAGTGTTTGTTTTTTATATGCTGTTTCAAATGTGTAGTATTAATGCAGCTCTTTTGTTCCCCCTCATGAAACGGTCGTACTGCAGATGTTAAATCACAGCAGACTCAAATAACAAATCTCTGTGAGATCGTTTTAATCTCTGTTAGACTGATTACCAAGTTTGGCCCCGCATACTGGTCTCTATGTAACGTCGTTATAGTTGATAACGTTGACTGCAGGTCCCCAAAATCTTTAAAACGTCTTCCATATTCTTTAAAGGTGCCATTATACGATGATGGTCGCAAACTGGTGAAAAAAACTTAATCGTTCAAAAAAAACAAGAACATTGATCCCAAATACAAAACAGAACATGTTGGTTTCTTTACAAAGAACTATGTCTATCTGAATTTAAATCAGAACAATGTGAAGAATTTATACCGACCATTTCAGAACAATATAAAAAATAAGTATGTTAAAACCATCTCGAACTGTGAATTGGTAGAAGCCCTAAAATATATCAAAAACAGTTAATCCCGTTGTCCAGTGAACTTATTTTTCTGGGATATTATTGAAGCCCCACTTATGAATTTGTACAAAGAATGTATATCTAACAAGGAAATGACAAGAATGAAACAAGGATTCATTAGTTTGATACCCAAACCAAACAAAGACTCTCTGTGTGTAGAAGACTGAGGACTCTTCACACCTGTGAATGTCGATTACAAACTATTTGAACTTATTTTTGCCAGATGCTTAAAAAAATTCACTCAAATTCTGAGTAATGATAGCAGCAAAAGAAAAGAACAAAAGAACAACACTAACATAAAATACAATCGAAAAACAAATGTCTCAAAGCTGCAAATTCCATTTTGTTTTGTTCCAAATAATATTATATTGTACCATATAAACATATAGGCTATAAACGTGTTTAAACAGTGCTGTCTGGTCTTCATTTCATACTTACTTGTAGGGCTGGGCGATAATGCTAAAAATAATAATCACTTTTATTTTGATTGATATTGAAATCACGATTAATAAACACGATTATTCACTGATTTCAAAAAAAGGATTTATTGAGCCACCAAAACTCAACTTTAAAAATAACTTTTAGAAAAACAACCAGATAGATTAGTAACAAGTAAAAAAGTAAATGATAATAATATTTGTATGTTTGCGTGATGGCAACACGTGCCGCTTGTCCAAAGTGTTGACCAGTGTGTTGAAGCCTGGGTTGCTAACTGTACTGATAGGGCACATGTCCTCAGCTAGCATGAATGTCACAGCCTCCGTTATCTCTCGCTGTCGCCGGGAGCCGGTGGGAGATGGAGCGGCATTGTAAAGAGTGTCGTCAGTGGAGGACTGTGTTGCGGTGGCTGTGGCTGAAGTTGGCGCTCTTGCACTTTTTTGGGCCCTTTTGCTCCTTCAATATTTTGTCATAGACCACTTTATGGTTAAATAAATGTGTGGTGTTGCCCTGGGGTGCAGACACGACGGTGTGACAGACTTTGCAAACCATCTCCTTCTGCTCCACGTCCGACGATTTGAAGCCAAAATGTCTCCAAAGACCGAAGTTGTCCTACCTTTCTTTTCAACTAAAGGCTCAGGCTGCTTTTCTGCCATGTTGTCAATCTCTCGTTCCACAATTGATCCACATTAACACACTCACTGCTGCAGCTGCAGGCGACACAGGTGCGTTCACTGTGCTTTTACAGCGCAGTAATTTGCATACACGACGCGCGGCGGCACGTTAATCGTTTTTCTTCAATAACAGTGTTTTTCATGATCGTGAGAAGCCAAAATCGAAATCGCGATCAAAATTCGATTAATCGCCCAGCCCTACTTACTTGTAATTATAATATTTAAAAATGACCTATTTTTTTTTTTTTTTTTTTTACCAACAAGCTCTCCTAGAAGTTACTCCCATAACTTCTCCCACACTAAAGCATTGTTTGGAAGGAAGACTTCACAGTTAGGAAAGCAGAGCTGATACAGAGGAATGATTTATGGAAATGATTTGTTTGATATTAACGGTGTCTTGCTGAGTTATGAGTGTTCTTCTAATCAAATTCTTCCCCATTCCAGGTAAAGACTTTACTTTTGTAACTAAAGTTGTTCGGCTTGTCCCTTCGCATGAAAACTCATCTGCAGATTCAATAAGCACAAAGAGTTGAAATCTTCTGATGATAAACCACATTTTATGTTATGGACCCAAATGCAGCAACAGGCAACATAATGCCCTTTATGAAAGGAGAGGACACGACTGGCAGAGTACTGTATTTCTAATTAGATGACACATCAAAATTTTACACAATATACATCCAACACGTTTTTTTATTTTAAATACTATTATAATCCCAAATTAGAAAATTCTTTTTCCACTCACATTACACACAGGCATGCACACACACACACATGCAGTGTAGAGGAGATGAGCGAAGGGGCTACCACACATGCGGTAGGTGGCACAGAGCTCGAAGAGCAGACCAGAGCGCTGCAGTCGGCGCTGCAGCCCTGGCTCGGAGCAACACAACAAGCGAGAACAGCCTGCTGTTCTACTGTTGTGCTAACTGAGGCTAATGCTCCGTGCTCAGCGCCCCGGTACTACTACCACACTCCATACGCATATAGGAGCGGGGCTCGGGAGCTCTGGGACAGAACCAGATACACAGAGACTTGGACACATCAGGAGAGAGCTTGAAGAAAAGTCCGCGAGGTAGTTGGACTCTGTGTTGCCCAGAGACGGCCGGGTACAACGGTATTATGGCTGGACTGTCCAGCCCCGCCTTCCTGCAGGCTGCTGCCATTACCTTCTCAAATGATATGCAAACCACGCTCTACTTGCCCCTCCCCTCAGGCCCCGCCCTCTCCGCACCAAAACAGTGACACAAAGTTGAAACTGAAAATCAGTGAACCTGAAAAAAAACTGACATTGTTAAAAAAATCTGTCACTGAAAAAAAAGTGACATGAAGAAAAAATCTGAAGATTGTCATTGAAAAATACAAAAAAATCCCAATAAAATAAAATGATAAGATTTTCGGATTTGAATTATTTGAATTACTTTCTTTTTTCAGTGCCAATACTTGTTTCAATGCCAATACAACTGTTTTCAATACAAATGTTTCCATGACAATGTTTCTTTTTTCAGTACTGGTTTTGTTTTCAATGCCAATTTTTTTTTTGGATGCCAATTTTAAAGTCACCGTTCTGGCTCCATACGCAAATCTCTCAACTCTCAATATCACTGTCTACACACCGACCATCATTGCCTGTCAATCATCCGCCTAGGTCCCTCCCACAACTTCCTGTTCCTCAACAACCAAATTTGCTGCTTGGACACTTTCGTGACAAAAGCCCGTTTTTACCGTTTCTTCCTGCACCAGACACAAAGCAAACGTGACGGCAATGTTCGCGAAAAAGCGTGGCGGACATTATTTACCCTAGGTCCGGTTTTGGACATGCCGATGCGTCCGGTCCGTCGCCTCTGGATGTGGGCCGTGTAGCTAGCGGCTAGCAGCTACACATGAACATCCACAGATTCCGATTCCACTTTGTTGTCCGCGAGTCTGGGGATCTCCTCAGACCCGAACAGACTCGGTCCGGACTCGTTTCATCTCATTAATCCACAACAGTCAGTTTAGAAGCACAGAACAGAACAGAACCGAACGGACCGAACCGCCGGCAAAATCCCGGTCCAGCTCGCGCCACTGCAGATATAAATCCTTTTGTTTCTTCAGGTATGTCGTGGGCTTGAGCTCTGCAGTGATTGGCTCTGGTGCGCACGTGACTGTGGTGGCTCCGGTGGACAATGCTCGGCGGAATGTGTAAAGCATTCATGAAATAATTCATTCACGGTATCATTGCAGTCCAAGCAAATGCTTAGATGCACACCACTGAACCACGCAGCAGCCATGTTGAAAGTCTCGGGTCAGTGTGATCCTGATCCGCAGAGATATTTGACTAACAGACACATACACGCACACACACACACACACAGACAGAGATTCCTTGTATTTATAGATAGATAACAAATAACACTGTCTGTCTGTCTGCTCATCTCACACTGTCTGTCTGTCTGCTCATTTCACACTGTCTGTCTGTCTGCTCATCTCACACTGTCTGTCTGTCTGCTCATCTCACACTGTCTGTCTCTCTGCTCATCTCACACTGTCTGTCTCTCTGCTCATCTCACACTGTCTGTCTGTCTGCTCATCTCACACTGTCTGTCTCTCTGCTCATCTCACACTGTCTGTCTCTCTGCTCATCTCACACTGTCTGTGTTACGACCCTAGAGGGTCATAAATGTTTGCATTGTTGTCTATTTTTAATATCCCTCTTTTACCTGTGTGTGTGTGTGAGATTGGTTGCAGGTGTGTTTGATTGTAGGCTGTCCCTGGGAGCTGATTGGTTCCTGCCTGACAGACAAGGGTTTAAACACTGATTTCAGCGTTTAAAGACGCCTCGAGCTCGGCAAGCCACTGAAGACTAGCTAGGTGAGTTAGCCACCTTTTGTAGGCAGGTAAAGTTGGGGTGTCTCTGCAGTTTGTATCCCTTCGTTTATACTTTGCACAGCAACGTAGTTTTGTGTGAGATGGCTGCTTTTGTGTTGGTCACGTTGTGATGTGTGGCCCTAATTAATACTTGTGTTCAGTAACTTTTTGTGACCTTTTGGTTGTGGTAACTGGACTCCACTTTTGTTGGGTCACTTGTGGTTGCAGCTTAAGTGTAAGCTGGCAACATTTTGTGTAGTGGTGACTACAGAGTGATGCCTTTTGTGTGTGGTTGTTGCAGTCCACTTTTGGTTTGGTCATATAGGTGTTGCTGCTTTAGTGTATTAATTAGTGTGATTGGCATGGTGTCACTCCCCAGATCAGTGGATCTTGAGTGGTGGATGTGGCTTCCCAGTTTGTCTGGTCACTTTTTGTCTCTTTGTTACACTCCTTTTACAGTAACGTGTGGTTTGAGATCACAAAGTGTCCATTTTGGGTGTGGTAGTGGCAGTTCACTTTTGTTGGGTCACTTGTGGTTGCAGCTTAGGTGTAAGCTGGCAACATTTGTGTGTAGTGTTGACTATATAGTGATGCCTTTTGTGTGGTGGCTGTTGCACTCCACTGTTGTGTTGGCCACCTGTTGCTGTTTTTGGTGTGTGGTGTTTGTCTGTTACCACAGTTCGTGTATTTGCTTTTTGTGTTCTCTCCTCATGGTGGTGGCCATTTTGTTTGTGGGAGTGGCACCCACAGACTTGATTTTGGTCCTGTGCAGAAGTGTTTTTATGTAGAATGGTTTTAAGGGGGAACAGACTTGTGAGTGATCATCACCCGATTGCATTGCATTAACTTCAACATTTCTTTGGGGAGAAATGTTCAGTTTTAAGGGGGGAGGTGTTACGGCGCTAGAGGTCATGTTTCTATTTGTCTGTTTTTAATATCCCTCTTTTACCTGTGAGTATGTGAGTGAGAGAGTGGTTGCAGGTGTGTCTGATGGATTGTAGGCTGTCCCTGGGAGCTGATTGGTTCCTGACAGACAAGGGTTAAAAGGCCAGCTCTTCCCAGTTCCTGGGGGCTCTCTCCTCCATTGACTCAGACTGCCAGCATGCATGATTAATTGATTGTTCACTAGCAAGGACCACACCATCAACGAGATGCGTTTAAGGATTTATTAGTGACAAAGGAAAACGAAGTGTCGAAGATCTTGGTTCTTTTGAGTTCTTCGAGTGCGTTGTGGGGATTCTTGTAGAGAATCCGCCGCCGCTCCCGGGCAGCGACGGACCCCCAAAAACCTCCAATTACTTGAGAAGAGATTGAGCGGATCTGAGATCTTTGAGATCAGAACAGATGTAACGGTGGTACGTTTGGGAGGACCAGCGGCCTATGAGATGTATGAAGTGTTCTGGGAAGCCATTACGGGAGGCTGAAGTGGCAGCTGAAGGAGTGCCCAGAGTAGTTGTCGGGCAAAATACCAGACAATGAGAGCACCCGGCGAAAGTGATGGTGGAACCAGAATCGAGTAGCCACTTGGCTGGATTCGGAGATGAAGAGAGGATCTGTCGTTGTTGTGAGATTTACGGAATTGCAAGAAATTTGCGAGGGTTTCGAAGGGATTCAGTGGTGATTGGACCTTGAAGAAGAAGACGGGTGTAGGCGGACCAAATTGATTGGTTTTGGTTTGCTTTAAGTGGAACACCATAGTGTCGTCTGAAAAGCGAGACAAGTCAGAAATGCAAGCATGACGGCTTGAGTCGAAGTGAATGGTTGAGGAGGTGAATTAGGAGCATCTGAGGAAACCAAAAGGCAAGCAAGAACATGGCTTCCAGGGTTTGGGCGACTTGAGGAGTGCCGTACCCCGAACGGATTGTGTGGAGGCAGATTAACAGCAAGTTGGCATTAAGAGGAAGACGACGAGGGCTTAACGAACTGTTAACGAACAGCCGGTTATTGTCTTGGAAAGAAGCTGATACCGCTAAGGTAAGCTTGGTGGTGCGTGATTTGTCATGAGGAATGGGCGTAAGTACTGAAAGAAGTCGTGGTGATGAGATCGAATGACGGAAAGGTTGTGTTGTATTGGTCGTGAAAGTAAAGGAAGCTTTCCAAGCTGTCCAGTAGGAAGAGAGGGTCGAGGGTGATAGGCTGTTGATGGTGGAGCTCTGGGAGTCGCTTATCAGGGGTATAAGCGAAGGATTTACGAGTTGAATGTCGACGCCCAGCTGGCGTAGGGAAGGTATCTGCGTGAGGTGCCAAGCTTCTGAACTTCTGGCATTCATTAGCGAGCTTCGGGGGCGATTCTGCCGCAAGCCATCTTCCTTTGTAGAAACCCCCAAAACCGGCCTAAGGAGCAGCATCGCTGTACAGATGGATGTCATGTGGGTTAGTTGGTTGGTCATCGTAAAAGAAAGGGATTCCGTTCCAATTGGTGATAGGGTTGAGTCACGGACAGATTTCAGCAAGGCTCGAGCTATCCAGGGAGATGGAGGTCAAGAGTGATGGGACGGAAGGGACAGAAGTTGACGTTTGGTGCGGCGCGGGGCGCAGAAGAAGGTTCGGCTGAGCTTTCCGACCGGGAATGAAGTCTAAAACTTGTTAGTGTCAAGAATGATTCTGAGAAACTCAAGGGATGTGGAGGGGAGTGGAGTTTTCTCTGCGACGATGGGACCCCGAGGTTGGAGAAGACTGAAGTCAGGGTAATCAGGCCGGAAGCGGGTGGCGATGAGGTGGGGGGAAATTGTTAGACTGGATCCAGCTGAGGGCTTCAGGTGGGGTGTCGAAGAGTTTAGGCTGCTTTGCGACCAAAGGTGAGCCTAACGGCGAAGTAATATATACCACGCCAGTGGATGCTGAAGAAACAGCAGAAGTCGGGGTGAATAGGGAGGACTTTAAGAGCACTGGTCTGTTCCTGGACTTTCCTTAACTTCCTTAGCGAGCGTGCGGTCAACTGAATCTGGCTCGGTTATGGTCGACTGAAGATTTTGGATTTCAAAGAGATAGATGATTGTGTGGGAGTCCGGGGTGAAGACCTTCTTCAAGTCCTTTATGAGAAACTAGCTTTGGCGAGGTAGGTTGTACGGGCATTCGGGGTGGGCGTGGCCCCCGCTGCAGAAGGAGTAAACGTGGAGGAAGCGGCACTGGGACACGGTGCATCCGGTACTGTTGAAGCCGTTGCAAATTGAACGACCTCCTTGGTGCATGACGGGCCTGCCTTTCTTATATACGCCGTTGATTACGGGAAGATGACAGAAGGGGTAGATGACATCTGTTCTTGAGATATGGGTGCTGGTGGAGCTGCCGACAACAGGCGAGAGAAGGCTGAAGCTCTCGTTTGGTTTTTTGTGCGGCCTAGTGTGGGTAGCTGTGTATAAAGTGAAATTAGTGGTTGCCTGCTGAGGGGGAAGAATGGGTGCCAGCATCCCGGTGCTGACGACCCCAGCCGACATGAGCTGCTGGGACTGATGGAGCTGGGAGATGGAAGCTCCCTGCATCCCGGCATAGGGTGCTGGCACCCGGTGCCAGGAGCCCCGGTTGAAGTGAGGTGCTGTGGTTGCTGGAATTAGGCGGCAGAGGGCACTGGCATCTTGGTGCTAGGAGACTTGGTTGAAGCGAGGTGCTGTTGTTGATGGAAACAGGAAGCAGAGGGCGCTGGCATCCCGGTGCCAGGAGCCCTGGTTGAAGCAATCTGCTGTGGTTGCTGGAAATAGGCGACAGAGGGCACTGGCATCTCGGTGCCAGGAGCCCCGGTTGAAGCGAGCTGCTGTGGTTGCTTGAAACGGGAAGCAGGGGGCGCTGGCATCTCAGTACCAGGAACCCCGGTTGAAGCGAGCTGCTGTGGTTGCTGGAAACGGGAAGCAGGGGGCGGTGGCATCTCGGTGCCAGGAGCTGCGGTTGAAGCGAGTTGCTGTGGTTACTGGAAACAGAAAGCAGAGGGCTCTGGCATCGGAGCTCCGGTTGAAGCGAGCTGCTGTGGTTGCTGGAAACAGGAAGCAGAGGGCGCTGGCATCTCGGTGCCAGGAGCCCTGGTTGAAGCAAGCTGCTTGTGGTTGCTCGAAACAGGAAGCAGAGGGCGCTGGCATCTCGGTGCCAGGATCAGAATCAGAATCGGAATCCGGAGCCCTGGTTGAAGCGAGCTGCTGTGGTTGCTGGAAACAGGAAGCAGAGGGCGCTGGCGTCTCAGTGCCAGGATCCCCGGTTGAAGCGAGCTGCTATGGTTGCTGGAAACAGGAAACAGGAAACAGGGGGCTCTGGCATCTCGGTGCCGGGAGCCCCGGTTGAAGCGAGCTGCTGTGGTTGCTGGAAACAGGAAGCAGGGGGCTCTGGCATCTCGTGCCATGAGCCCCAGTTGAAGCGAGCTGTTGTGGTTGCTGGAAACAGGAAACAGGAAACAGGGGGCTCTGGCATCTCGGTGCCGGGAGCCCCAGTTGAAGCGAGCTGCTGTGGTTGCTGGAAACAGGAAGCAGGGGGCTCTGGCATCTCGTGCCAGGAGCCCCGGTTGAAGTGAGCTGCTGTGGTTGCTGGAAACAGGAAGCAGGGGGCTCTGGCATCTCGTGCCAGGAGCCCCGGTTGAAGCGAGCTGCTGTGGTTGTTGGAAAAAGCAGCGGGGGGCGCTGGCATCCCGGTGCCAGGAGCCCCCGCAAAGGTTAGCTGCGGTGATGGCTGGAACTGGATGGCGGTGGGCACTGTGGCGTTTGCCCTTGGGTTGTAGGTTGCTGTAGCTGATGATGATAATCCTGATAGGAGCTGGAGGGTCCTGGAATGCATCTGGGCGCTCCCTCTGGAGTGTAGTGATGCGAGAAGTGGTGGCGGAAACTCTGGAGTTGTTTGATCTGGCAGAGGATCTCCGTCTCTGCTTTTGCTGCTGCTCTTTGTTTTCTTTGGGATGTTATTTGATTGTACTGTCCCTTTAACAAGAGCGTAGACGTCACTGCCTGTAGGGCTGTGCGTGATGACGTCACCTGGAAGCGATCTGGTGTTAATGGAACAAGCAGCCATGAGTTTTTTTAGTTTTTTTTTCCAAAAGATTGGCTGTTGTGGTGGCTAGAACTGGATGGCAGTGGGCACCATGTTGTAAGTTGCTGGTGTCGATGATGAAAATCCTGATGGGGATTGGAAGGTCCTGAAATTCATCTGGGCACTCCCTTTGGAGTGGAGTGATGACGAGCGGTGGTAGCAGAAACTCTAGAGTCATTTGATCTGGCTGAGGATTGTCTCCACTTTTGCTGCTGCACTTTCTGTTGTCTATGAGCTTTCTGCTGTCTTTGGGCTGTAGTATTTAATTGTACTGTCCCTTTTAACAGGAGCGTCGACGTCGCGGTGAGTTGCGTGCGCGTGATGACGTCACCCGGAAGAGAGCTGGTGTTGACTGAAGAAGCTCAAATGCGTGTGGAGAAAGTTTGGCTTTAAAGTCCATTCGGTGAAACAGAATTCATTTGTCGTTTAAAGTTTTCTGGGGAGTGGCTATTGTCCAATCGGTGACTGTAGAAGATGAAAGCCGGTCGGGGGAACTCACCGGAGCGTGGAGACGTTGAGACCGGCGAGTTGTTCGGCCGGTGTTGGCGGAACGATGGCAGGAAGCTTCGCTTCTTGGAGGTGAAGGAGACGGCGAACTGTGGCGAACTGCAGCGACGGTGACTTTCTGTTCCGGAACTTCCTCGTCCTCTCTTTGCTGCGGAAGGAGGTGGGCTGGGAGACACGGGAGAGTCGTCGGACGAACTATGATAATCTTGGATGTTGAGGAGAGATGAACCAGGCGGGATGCGAACCATGGATGATACGAAGTTGGTGCTCTTCGGACTCGCTCGCGCCCTAGCCGGCTGTAGGGCCACTGGAATCAGGGTCTCGGGTATGGAGGTGACGGGAAAGTTGTCGGCTTCAGATGAATGGTGATCCTCATCTCGTCTGAAAGATCGTCCCACGGGGATAGTGATACGAAGTCCATGATGAGGTGACTAGAGCCTGATGTTGCTCGTACAAAAGTTTGGATGTGCTCGGGCGAGGCGATGTCGCGTGATCTTGTTTCTGGGTGCGAGAGTGCAGAATACGAGAGCGAAGCAGATGAGAGGGTCAGGTGGTTATTTATAGAAATGCGGAAGTTGGCGCTGTTGAGGTGTGGTCCTGCTCCTGAAACTTCGCCAATTAAGCTTCAATTGAAATTGTGTTTGTTTTGAATAAAACTATTTAAAAATGCTATTGCTGCTGGTGCTTGGAGGATGGGGAAGGGGGGAGTCTCACACACTTGTTGCACCAGGGTTTCCCCTAGGCCCTGGTCGTAACAGTCTGTTTCTCTGCTCATCTCACACTGTCTGTCTCTCTGCTCATCTCACACTGTCTGTCTCTCTGCTCATCTCACACTGTCTGTCTTTCTGCTCATCTCACACTGTCTGTCTTTCTGCTCATCTCACACTGTCTGTCTCTCTGCTCATCTCACACTGTCTGTCTCTCTGCTCATCTCACACTAGCCGTTTTTAGACAGAGCACCAGGCCGCCAATTTGCCCATCCTTTTGGCGGCTCGGTCCGCAGTTTTAGACAGAGGGCGGCAAATTGGGGGTCTGTTGTGGTCTGCCGATTTTCCGCCTCGGAGGGTACGCTTATTTCCGCCTCGCCTGCTATCTAAAAACGAGGCTGAAATGTGCCGGCCTCTGCGTGAGGTGGGCGGACGTGTCGATGACCTGCACTGTTGTGCGACCCACAGCCGGGGAGTTTTAAAACCAGGAAACAGCTGATCACAGCAGCCAGTCTATCATTTCATCCGCGGACATTGAGATGAACAACTGGACAGCTGCTGAGATCCAGGAGATGCTAGCGTCTCCTCGGTCTCTGTAGCTGTTTGGTTGTGTTTGCTTGTTGTTGTGTCAGAAAGCTAAGGACGGTCGCTACTTTCAAATTAAAAGCCCCCCGCTAAGAACCCAGTTCTAAACTCCAATGGGGTGCAATGTAAAGCTCTTATTTTGAAGACAAATTCTATGTCACTGTTCACAGCACAACTTCGAGCTTCACGTCACGTCACATGTTTACGCCTACCTCAGAGGCGGCTTTTGGAAAAGGAGGAATATTAGGCCTCCATTTTAGAAAGACAGGCCGGCACATTGCCGTCCTTACCTTGGAGCAAATGTGCCGCCTTTTCTATCTAAAAAGGGCTACTGTCTGTCTGTCTCCCTGCTCATCTCACACTGTCTGTCTCTCTGCTCATCTCACACTGTCTGTCTCTCTGCTCAAAAAGTCTCACACTGTCTGTCTCCCTGCTCATCTCACACACGTCTCACAGTCAGTGCGTTTACATGACATTCAAGAAAACCGAATTACTGTGTTAGTCCGACTATGATGGGATTTTTAAGATGCATGTATACACCTTAGTCTGACTAAAATCAGACCAGATTAGATTTCTCATAGTCGAATCAAAACACCTAGATATTCAATTGATAGTCACATTACTCCTGCATGTATACGTTTTATCAGATCAGATCGGATTTTGCGGTTCTGCACAGGCTCGAGATTTCTTTCCCGGGGCCGTGAGCCGGAAGTAGAAGGACGGCGACGTCTTTCCTCTGAAATCACTGTGAGAAAGAGCGCCACTGTGCATCTAGTTTGTGTAATTATCATGTACACCATATATGAAATGTACAAAGATGGAGCTTCGTCTCGCTCTTCGTACGCCATCTTTCTGGAATGCCGAGGCACTTTGTTGTTGCTGGTGACGTAAAGAGGTCAGCCGGAGGTGTTTCTGTTACCACTAGTTGAAATGGGTACAGCGCCACCTGTCGTACCGGGTATGACATGCTGACAGGACAATAATCCGATTTTCTCACCGGCATGTATACTCGGACAACTGCAGTTGTCTGGTTGAGTAGCATAGTGGAACTATGGCTGTAATCTGACTAAACTGTGCATGTTAACGTACTGACTGTCTGTCTCTCTGCTCATCTAACACGTCTCACACTGTCTGTCTCTCCGTCTTTACAGTGGGGATGTTCGTCTTTCATGAATGAAGCCTGACTTATAATAAATATTAGAGTTGGTACTCACACATGTTGAGCTGTCGGATGAAGCTGGCCATGTTGTTGTGTTTGAAGAACTTTGGTAGAACTTCTTTAGAGAACCGACCCTGATCGAAGACATGGAAGCTGGTTCCACTCTGACACACAGAACAGATAAACAACCGTCAATCAACAAAAAAATCAATTTGTAAATATTTTAATAATCAATTATTTTGAAGGACAGGTGTGTCCAGCTTCAGAATGACTCAGCAGATCCAACCAGAGTGGCTGACTGATGAAAACAGAGAGAGAAGGGGTGTGTGTGTGTGTGTGTGTTCTGTGTGTGTGTCAGGTCTCACCTGTCTACAGTCAGGACTCACCTGACTCATCTGTCTGTCTGTTAATGTGTCTGTGTCAATAAAATTAATTCTGGTTTCTAATATACAAAATACAGAAAACAGCTGTCAGAGTGAAACACACTGAGTCAGCTGTCGGTGTTGACTGACACACACCAACAGCTGACTGCTGAACATACACACACACACACACACACACACACACCTGTCTCACTTTTGAGTTTAATAAAATCAGATCACAATCTCAACTGATTATAATTTCATCGATCAGATAACGTTGACAGCTAACAGCTTCTAAATTAACCCTTTGTGTCTGGTCAAAGTTAAATGAGGCGTTAGCGCTTTGCTCGGCTAAGCTAAGCTAAAATAACGTGGGTACCGGGCTCCAGCAGATGAGCGGGTCGGTGTCCGGGTCCTCCACCAGGGTCCACAGTTTGGTGAGGAAGGCCGGGACGTTCCCGGCGCTCAGCACCGCGCCTCCTCCGGCAAACTCCATCGCAGAGAAACAAACGAAACACACTCCGGATTATTCAACGAACACACAGCAGCTAATCTGAGCTAACGGTGTTATCAGTTAGCTCTCTGCTAGCACCAACCGCTCCTCAAAGATCTCCAAATCAACAGACTCAGAACGACCCAGAGCTGGACTGCGGTCTGATCCGAATCAGGCAGAGCTCGGGCTTGGTCCAGGTCTCCGTTGGGTTCAGCTGATTAATTGAACTTTATTTCTGTCCAACTCCGCAGCGGAAAATTCCAACAAATCCGATAAAACAAACAACTGCGTAGCTAGCTGCCTGTCGCTTTCTGATGACGTCAGGTTTAAATGTAAACAGGCTGGGTAGAGGTAGACGACAGGAGCCGAGTGCAGGCGGAGGAGGACGAACACAAAGTTTGCTTTTCCTCTTTCAGTTTAATGACAAACTTATTAAAATTTTAACCCATTTATCAGACTTAAGTTAATCTTTTGCCAAAGCGACTTGCAGTAATTCATACATATATTCACACACTGGTGTCGGCGGCTGCCATGTACAGTGTCGACCTGCACACCAGGAGCAGTCTGGGGTTCAGGCACCTCGACATGCAGACCGGGGAACTGAACCAGCGACTTTCTGATGACCACACACTGACTCTCTCTCTGATCCACAGCCACCCCTGACTCAAGATGTGAATTTTCTGACCGACAGATTCCACAATTGTTAAACAAATAATTTAGAAAAATAGAATTATGTAATATAGAAATGTATAGGTAATGTTTGTAATATAGATATTTATTCAGACGGTTTATGATATAGAAATGTATAGATAATGTATATAATATAGAAATGTATGGATTATGTGTGTTGTATAGAAATGTATATAATATAGAAATGTATAGATTATATATAATATAGAAATTATACATTATGTGTGTTATATAGAAATGTATAGATAATGTATATAATATATAAATGTAAAGATTATGTGTATTATATAGAAATATATAGATAATGTATATAATGTAGAAATGTAAAGATTATGTGTATTATATAGAAATGTATAGACAATGAATATAATATAGAAAAATATAGATTATATATACTATAGACATGCAGACATGTGTATAATATAGAAATGTATACAGAATGTTTATAGAGAGAGAGATATACAGGATGTATATTTCATAGAAATGTATACAGAATGTACATAATATATGAATTTATACGGAATGTATATGATATAGAAATATATACAAAATGTATGTACATATAAATATATAGATAATGTATATCATATAGAAACATATACAGAATGTATGTAATATAGATATTTATATGATATAGAAATATATACCAAATATATATCATATAGAAATGTATAGATTATGTATATCATATAGACACATATACAGAATGAATATTATATAGAAATGTATACAGAATGTACACAATATATGAATTTATACAGAATGTAAATGATATAGAAATATATAGATAATGTTTTTTATATAGAAAAGTATACAGAATGTATATAATATAGAAATATATACAGAATATATGTAAAATAGAAATATATAGATAATAAATATATATGATATAAAAACATATACAGAATTTATATAATATAGAACCATATACAGAATATATGTAATATAGATATTTATCTTATATAGAAATGTATACATAATGTATATAATATAGAAATTTATAGATTATGTGTATAATATAGAAATATATACATAATGTTTATCATATAGAGATATCTACAGGATGTATATTATATATAAATGTATACAGAATGTATATAATATAGAAATGTATAGATTGTATATAAAATAGAAATGATAGATTATGTATGTAATATAGAAATACATAGATAACAGATAATGTAGATCATATAGAAACGTATACAGAATATATAATATATAGAAACATGTACAGAATGTATGTAATATAGATATTTATAAGATATAGAAATGTATACTGAATGTATATGATATAGAAATGTATAGAGAATGTATATCATATAGAAACACATACAGAAAGTATATTATATAGAAATGTATACAGAATGTATATAATACAGAAATGTGTAGATTATATAAAAAATAGAAATGTATAGACCATGTGTATGATATCGAAATATATAAAAATTTAAAGACTTTAGCTTGAGATAAGCAGGTCTGTTGATAGCCGGAGAGTGGACTGGTGGACAGACTACCATGGTGGATTTCAATGTCAACTGAAGTGATTCTTTTTTCAGTTTTAAGGATCATAATATGTTCCTTAATTGTGGAAGTCAACTTGTTGTTCGCTCACTGTGTTCTGCGTTGTTCATATTTCAATAGTTGTTTACACCCAAGTTCAATATGTTTCAGGTTGCATCAGGCCATCATTGACACAAAGAAGCAGAGCAAATGGACCATCAGGAATGTAAGATAATAACATCATCCAGTGAGAAGAAGCAAAGTTATTACTAAAATTAAAAGGGAAAATATTCAAGTGGCTTTTTGGCAAGAGACATATCTCTCTAACTTAGGACATGCAAAATTAAAAAAGATGAACACATTTATTCATCTCACACATCTGGGCGTAAGAGGGGAGTGGTTACTGTCAAACAAGTTACAGTTCCAACAAACTGCTCCAAACAGAGATAAAGAAGGTCGCTATATCTTAGTCAAAGGCAAGATTGATGACAATGAAATCATCCTGTTCAATGTATATGTGCCATCAGGACATGACAGATAATTTATTTAAAAATATTTGACTTTTTTATCCTGGAGTCATCAGGAACTTTAAATAGGTGGAAGAGACTGGAATATCCAACTGCAACACAAACTTGACCCAACGAATTTAAACAAGAGGAGAAATAAATCAGATTTATGATGAAAAAATGAGAAAAAAATGACGTTTATTAAACAAAAAATATTATGAAACCGGCCCAGAGGATATAAAGCTTCTGTCTTGGAGACTTTGTAAGCAACAAGCAGAAAGAACTGTTTACAAAATAAGAACTCCAAAAAACAACAAAATGTTGTTTGTTTCTACCTTTATGTGCATTTATGTGCCATAAACTAGAAGAAATCCAGCCATCCTTTGAAGTCTACTATAACGACTTACATACCCAACCTGACAAAGCTGATGACTCAGTAACTGAAGAGTTCTTAAAATCTCTGGATCATCCCTTAATAGGAGAACATCAGAATAATCTACTGACTTCGGAGAGAACAACCAGTGAACTGGGTGACGCTGTTTCTCGACTGAAGACCAGTAAAACACCAGGGTCAGACGGGTTTGTTAGTGAATGGTACAAAACATTCAAGCCTAAATTGACGCCGCTGCTCCTCAGAGGCTTTAACCACACCCTTAAGGAAAGCCGGGTGCCCAAATCTTGGAACGAGGCGATATCAATAGTTCCTGAGGAAGGCAAAGACAAGGGAGAACGTAGTTCTAATAGGCCAATATCTATTTTGAATGTGGACTATAAACTATGTGCTTCCATTATGGCCAAAAAGGATAGAACACACTGTCTCTGAAATGGTTGACCCAGATCAAACGGGGTTTGTCCGAGAAAGACAAACACAGGACAATATTAGATGAACACTAATGCAACACTGATCAGTTTAGATGCAGAGAAAGCGTTTGATTCGGTTGGGCCCGGCTGTCTTTAGTACTGTACTGCAACGTTTTGATTTAATGACAAGTCTGTTCAATGTATTAGATCACTTTATTCAAACCCCACTGCTAGAATAAAAATCAACAGCCACCTAACACAACCCATCAAGCTAGAGAGAGGATGACATCATGGCTGTCCTCTAAGCCCCTCCTTCTTTGCATTCTTTATAGAACCCTTAGCTCAGGCATTAAGGGAGGACCCAGAGATTGAGGGGATTTCAATTGGAGACAGTGACAACAAGATGAGTCTGTTTGCAGATGATATATTGCTCACTTTGACAAGCGTACGGAGAAGTGCACCTACATTGATGTCGTCCCTTCTGAGTCTGTTTGGCTCATATTCTGGGTAAAAACTGAATACACATTTAAATGGGACACCCCTGCTGTTAAATATCTGAGATATCTCCAAAATATATACGATCCAGATATTAAGACAATCAAAGCGGATCTCGACAGATGGACTGCACTCCCCAGACATGTCTCATAGAACTGAAACGATAAAAAGGAACGTCCTCCCCAGCTTTTATTCCACTCGCTTCCTGTAGAGGTCTCCACTAAGGATTTTAGGGAATGGAATAGAATGATATCAAGATTTGTCTGGAACAGGAGGCCCCAAATTATATATAAGATCCCAAGGTTACCTAAAGATGAGGGGGGACTCTCTCCACCATGTGTGGTGGACTATTACATTGCTGCCCAGCTCAGACCTCTAGTTTGCTGGTGTAAACCGAACTACTCCGCCAAATGGAAAGATTTAGAATTAATGCAATCTGAAGCCAGAACAGTCTTAATCAGGTAACTACTAACACTATGATCCTCACCTGGAGAAAATAAACCGCTGGACCAGGGTTGCCCTCAAGGTGTGGTTCAACACCTATAAAAAGCTTCATTTCCAGAAACATGCAAAAATATTGAAATGGGTGGCATATGACTCAGAGTTTATACCAGCAGGTCTAGATAAGCGCTTCAGGCAGTGAGCACACAACGGTATAACAGCCTGCTGCACTGTAGCCCACAAGGATGGCCTCCAGGCTTTTATCCACATCTCTGAATCGTACAGAGGAAGAGAGGATGGATTCAGGTGTTTCCAGGTCAGAGACCACTTCAACACAGAAATCAAACAAACGGACAATTGGGATTCCAATCTGATCAGTATATTTACTGATGCATAGAAGGCTAAAGACAGTAAACATTTAATATCACAAATGTATACACTCCTACAAATTTCCAGGGACCATTCTACTTCTACTAAAAATTGCGGGCACAGCCCTAAATGACCTCTCCGAGCTGCACAGAGAGAGGTCAGTGACCAAAGCCAGACTGATTCTGGCATACCCAGATCAGCCCTTGCACAGAGAGTTCAGGTTGCTTCCTTCCAGACGCAGATACCTGCTTCCGAGATGTAACACCAATAGATATCTTTTTGGATGTGTTTGTTGTATGTTTGCTACTTGCTGTGAAACAAATTGCCCCTAGGGGATAATAAAGACTCTTGAACCTTGAACTTTCCAGGTTAAGCAGAAATGTGAGGGGGAGTCTGGCCTGGAGATATCTGAGGATGACTGGAGAGATATTCGGGTGGGTCAGGCTCGGACCACCATCGCCAGAGCTGGGCGAGAATCCTGATAAGATATTTTGTGACTCCTAAATTGAAATTTAAACAGCAGGGTCTCCAGGGACAGGATCAATGCTGGAGACAATGTGGACAGACAATGGCAGACCACTTTCACATAGTCTGGGCCTGCCCCCTTACTCAACCTCATTGACAAGAACTCTCTTCTGCCTGTCTGTTCTCTTATATCAGCTGTCTGTCTGTCTTCTGCCTGTCTGTTCTCTTATACCAGCTGTCTGTCTGTCTTCTGCCTGTCTGTTCTCTTATACCAGCTGTCTGTCTGTCTTCTGCCTGTCTGTTCTCTTATACCAGCTGTCTGTCTGTCTTCTGCCTGTCTGTTCTCTTATACCAGCTGTCTGTCTGTCTTCTGCCTGTCTGTTCTCTTATACCAGCTGTCTGTCTGTCTTCTGCCTGTCTGTTCTCTTATACCAGCTGTCTGTCTGTCTTCTGCCTGTCTGTTCTCTTATACCAGCTGTCTGTCCGTCTTCTGCCTGTCTGTTCTCTTATACCAGCTGTCTGTCTGTCTTCTGCCTGTCTGTTCTCTTATACCAGCTGTCTGTCTGTCTTCTGCCTGTCTGTTCTCTTATACCAGCTGTCTGTCTGTCTTCTGCCTGTCTGTTCTCTTATACCAGCTGTCTGTCTGTCTTCTGCCTGTCTGTTCTCTTATACCAGCTGTCTGTCTGTCTTCTGCCTGTCTGTTCTCTTATACCAGCTGTCTGTCCGTCTTCTGCCTGTCTGTTCTCTTATACCAGCTGTCTGTCCGTCTTCTGCCTGTCTGTTCTCTTATACCAGCTGTCTGTCTGTCTTCTGCCTGTCTGTTCTCTTATACCAGCTGTCTGTCCGTCTTCTGCCTGTCTGTTCTCTTATACCAGCTGTCTGTCTGTCTTCTGCCTGTCTGTTCTCTTATACCAGCTGTCTGTCTGTCTTCTGCCTGTCTGTTCTTTCATACCAGCTGTCTGTCTGTCTTCTGCCTGTCTGTTCTCTTATACCAGCTGTCTGTCTGTCTTCTGCCTGTCTGTTCTCTTATACCAGCTGTCTGTCCGTCTTCTGCCTGTCTGTCTGTTCTCTTATATCAGCTGTCTGTCTGTCTTCTGCCTGTCTGTTCTCTTATACCAGCTGTCTGTCCGTCTTCTGCCTGTCTGTTCTCTTATACCAGCTGTCTGTCTGTCTTCTGCCTGTCTGTTCTCTTATACCAGCTGTCTGTCTGTCTTCTGCCTGTCTGTTCTCTTATACCAGCTGTCTGTCCGTCTTCTGCCTGTCTGTTCTCTTATACCAGCTGTCTGTCTGTCTTCTGCCTGTCTGTTCTCTTATACCAGCTGTCTGTCTGTCTTCTGCCTGTCTGTTCTCTTATACCAGCTGTCTGTCTGTCTTCTGCCTGTCTGTTCTCTTATACCAGCTGTCTGTCTGTCTTCTGCCTGTCTGTTCTCTTATACCAGCTGTCTGTCTGTCTTCTGCCTGTCTGTTCTTTCATACCAGCTGTCTGTCTGTCTTCTGCCTGTCTGTTCTCTTATACCAGCTGTCTGTCTGTCTTCTGCCTGTCTGTTCTCTTATACCAGCTGTCTGTCTGTCTTCTGCTGTCTGTCTTCTGCCTGTCTGTTCTCTTATACCAGCTGTCTGTCTGTCTTCTGCCTGTCTGTTCTTTCATACCAGCTGTCTGTCTGTCTTCTGCCGGTCTGTTCTCTTATACCAGCTGTCTGTCTGTCTTCTGCCTGTCTGTTCTCTTATACCAGCTGTCTGTCCGTCTTCTGCCTGTCTGTCTGTTCTCTTATATCAGCTGTCTGTCTGTCTTCTGCCTGTCTGTTTCTCTTATACCAGCTGTCTGTCCGTCTTCTGCCTGCTGTTCTCTTATACCAGCTGTCTGTCTGTCTTCTGCCTGTCTGTTCTCTTATACCAGCTGTCTGTCTGTCTTCTGCCTGTCTGTTCTCTTATACCAGCTGTCTGTCTGTCTTCTGCCTGTCTGTTCTCTTATACCAGCTGTCTGTCTGTCTTCTGCCTGTCTGTCTCTTATACCAGCTGTCTGTCTGTCTTCTGCCTGTCTGTTCTCTTATACCAGCTGTCTGTCCGTCTTCTGCCTGTCTGTCTGTTCTCTTATATCAGCTGTCTGTCTGTCTTCTGCCTGTCTGTTCTCTTATATCAGCTGTCTGTCTGTCTTCTGCCTGTCTGTTCTCTTATACCAGCTGTCTGTCTGTCTTCTGCCTGTCTGTTCTCTTATCAGCTGTCTGTCTGTTCTGCCTTTTATATCAGCTGTCTGTCTGTCTTCTGCCTGTCTGTTCTCTTATACCAGCTGTCTGTCTGTCTTCTGCCTGTCTGTTCTCTTATACCAGCTGTCTGTCTGTCTTCTGCCTGTCTGTTCTCTTATACCAGCTGTCTGTCTGTCTTCTGCCTGTCTGTTCTCTTATACCAGCTGTCTGTCTGTCCTTCTGCCTGTCTGTTCTCTTATACCAGCTGTCTGTCTGTCTTCTGCCTGTCTGTTCTCTTATACCAGCTGTCTGTCTGTCTTCTGCCTGTCTGTTCTCTTATACCAGCTGTCTGTCTGTCTTCTGCCTGTCTGTTCTCTTATACCAGCTGTCTGTCTGTCTTCTGCCTGTCTGTTCTCTTATACCAGCTGTCTGTCTGTCTTCTGCCTGTCTGTTCTCTTATACCAGCTGTCTGTCTGTCTTCTGCCTGTCTGTTCTCTTATACCAGCTGTCTGTCTGTCTTCTGCCTGTCTGTTCTCTTATACCAGCTGTCTGTCTGTCTTCTGCCTGTCTGTTCTCTTATACCAGCTGTCTGTCTGTCTCTGCCTGTCTGTTCTTTCATACCAGCTGTCTGTCTGTCTTCTGCCTGTCTGTTTCTCTTATACCAGCTGTCTGTCTGTCTTCTGCCTGTCTGTTCTCTTATACCAGCTGTCTGTCCGTCTTCTGCCTGTCTGTCTGTTCTCTTATATCAGCTGTCTGTCTGTCTTCTGCCTGTCTGTTCTCTTATACCAGCTGTCTGTCCGTCTTCTGCCTGTCTGTTCTCTTATACCAGCTGTCTGTCCGTCTTCTGCCTGTCTGTTCTCTTATACCAGCTGTCTGTCTGTCTTCTGCCTGTCTGTTCTCTTATATCAGCTGTCTGTCTGTCTTCTGCCTGTCTGTTCTCTTATACCAGCTGTCTGTCTGTCTTCTGCCTGTCTGTTCTCTTATACCAGCTGTCTGTCTGTCTTCTGCCTGTCTGTTCTCTTATACCAGCTGTCTGTCTGTCTTCTGCCTGTCTGTTCTCTTATACCAGCTGTCTGTCTGTCTTCTGCCTGTCTGTTCTCTTATACCAGCTGTCTGTCTGTCTTCTGCCTGTCTGTTCTCTTATACCAGCTGTCTGTCTGTCTTCTGCCTGTCTGTTCTCTTATATCAGCTGTCTGTCTGTCTTCTGCCTGTCTGTTCTTTCATACCAGCTGTCTGTCTGTCTTCTGCCTGTCTGTTCTCTTATACCAGCTGTCTGTCTGTCTTCTGCCTGTCTGTTCTCTTATACCAGCTGTCTGTCTGTCTTCTGCCTGTCTGTTCTCTTATACCAGCTGTCTGTCTGTCTTCTGCCTGTCTGTTCTCTTATACCAGCTGTCTGTCTGTCTTCTGCCTGTCTGTTCTCTTATACCAGCTGTCTGTCTGTCTTCTGCCTGTCTGTTTGTATGTGTGTTTGTTTGTTTAATTGTTGAAGAAACCTGAAAACTTTAATAAAAATAAAGTTTTTAAAAAAAAAA
>NW_022045106.1:165116-222659 GCF_900880675.1 Sparus aurata
CTGTTAGCTGTCTGTCTGTGTTACCTGGACAGGTGGAATCCGTTTTCGGGGTTGACTCAGTTGGTCAGTAACGTTCTGCAGGTTAAAAGTCCAACAGACGACGAGTCACAGACGTGAGTAAAAAACAGAAAAATGACAAATATTTTGATTAGTTTGATAGTTTTTATCTACAGCATCATTATTATTCTCTGTCTTACTTCTGTTTTATGGAGACACACTTTCTTGAAGTTTCGGAACTACAGTTCCCGTGAGGCTTTGGGAGATGTAAACAGGAAGTATAATGTTGCCATGGAGACAGTGAGTCTGATCATATCAAAACTGAACTTTAACATCCGTACGCTGGTGATGCAACATACAGATGCAGCACTGCGAGTAACACAATAAAACTTTGAAATCCAATCTGAGTCACATTTGAAACCGCCTCCACGTGTGGTTTGGCTCTGATTTAATAATAAATAGAAATAATAATACATTTAACTTTGAAAATGCTTTTCATCAGTGAAAAAAATCAAAGGGACATATCTAAAGAGGGGGTTAAACGTTACAGGCAGTTTTGAAGAAGTGGGATTTGAGGGATTTGATGGATTTCTTGAATGTGGTCAGTAGAGTCTCTGATGTTCTCGGTGAGTGAGTGAGGATGGGAGCAGCAACAGAGAAACATGGCACGTGGTCTGTATGGGGGGGAGGTTGGTGTCAGCTGACCGGAGGGTGCCGGTGGAGGAGCTCAGTCAGGGCCAAGATGTGGAGGGCTTTTTAGGTGATGAGGAGAGATGGAGGTGGATTCGCTGACAAAGAGCAAGTTGAGATTCTGATGGACAGGGTTGTTGGAGCCTTTGAGTAATATGGACAGTTCACTATAGAGGACACTGCTACACTAATCCAGTCTGGGGGGGGGGGGGCTTTGTGTGAGTTTTTAGGTCCTATAATGATGATTTCTGATTTATCACAGTTCAGTTTGAGGAAGTTGGTTTAAAGCCAGGATTTCATTTCCATGATTCAGTCTGTCAGGTTTGAGTGAGTGGCATTAGGGATTTTATTGGTGGAGACCTGGACTGAACTGGATGTCATCTTTGAAGCAGTCAAACTGTAGTCCATGACAGCAAATTATGTGACCAAGGAAAAGCATGTACAGAATGAAGAGGAGGGAGCGGAGGCAAGATTTGAACCAGGAGAGGCAGTGCCATGATAATAAAGGTGGATTCAAGGCAGGTGAGAAGGGTGGAGTGGTTGATGGTGTTGAAAGCCACACTGAGGTCAAGCAGGATTAGAATGTTGATGTTGTCGGTATCAGTGAAGAAGAGAAGGTCTCTTGTCATTTTGAGCAGAGGTGTTTCAGTACTGTGTTTGGACCAGAAACCAAATTAGAGTTATTGTTTGAGGTTATTGTCTGAGAGCTTGGAATTGAGTTGGAGGGCAAGAGCACTCTCCAGTATTTCGGACAGAAGGGGGAGATTGGAGATTTGTAGTTCTAGGTCTGTAGTTGTCACTGTTTAGTCCAGGTTTTTTGAGAATGGGATGACAGCGGGAGGAGTAGACTGTTTTGATAATGAGCAGAGAGAGGGTGGGAAGGCCAGCCTAGAGAAGTCTGCAGAGGATGGAGTCGACGAGGTAGGGTAAATGGACATGGACTAGTTCTGGAGAAATATCCTCAAAATGCCTGTGTTTTTGTGAAACAAATAGAGACCTAGAATCCTGGAGAACCTTGAGGTTGCCTTGACGACAGCTGATTATTTATTTCTCCTGGATGATTGTGTCTGTTCTGGAAACAAGTGTTCAAGGTTTTGAAAAGCCCTGGAAAATATTTGTCCATGTAGTCAGACCTTCTCCATTCAAAGTTAGAGAGTACTCATGGACGTAATTGATTACTTTGATACTGCAGGACATTCTGTAAAGAAAATTGTGTAATGTCATCCCTCTCATCGGTCCCATGACCCTCACCTCTCTGTGACCTGTGACCTCTCCACAGGAAGTTACATCAGCAGTTTGAGCTCTATAAGGACCAGGTGAAGAAGCTGGGGGAGGAGTCTCAGGTCGCTCAGTCGGTGAGGGCGGAGTCTCCAACCTGTGGCATCTGTCGGAAGACCAAGTTTGCCGACGGCTGCGGCCGCGCCTGCTGCTACTGTCAGAGCCGCTTCTGCGCCCGCTGTGGGGGGCGTGTCCCTCTGAGAGCCAATAAGGTCAGTGTGTGTGGGGGTGGTTAGACAGGTTATATAGAGAGAGGCAGGTTCTAGAGAGAGAGACAAGTTACAGGTTAGAGAGAGAGAGACAGGTTATAGAGAGAGAGAGAGACTGTTTGCAGATGACCTAATACTGCTTGCTCCATCAAAGGAGGCTCTACAAAAGCAACTAGATCACCTGCAAAAGTTCTGTCAGACCCGGGCCCTGACCGTTAACCTGGAGAAGACAAAAGTCATGGTCTTCCAGAAACGATGCAAGAGTCAGAAACATCCCCACAGGTTCCACCTGGACTCTACAGACATAGAACACACACACAGCTACACATATCTAGGACTAAATATCACATCGACGGGTAATTTCAATCTGGCCATTGAGGATCTCAGAGAAAAAGGCAGAAGAGCTTTCTGGACTATAAAAAAGTCTTCAAACATAGACATCCCTGTCAAAATCTGGATCAAAATATTTCAATCGATAATTGAACCAGTTGTATTGTATGGCAGTGAAGTGTGGGGCCCTCTCATGAACCAAGACTTCCAAAAATGGGACAAACACCCAATGGAAAGCTTGCACACTGAGATTTGCAAAAGCATCCTCAGAGTTCACAGGAACACCCCCAACAACGGATGCAGAGCTGAACTGGGCCTGTTCCCCTTTTAGTTCGGATCCAAAACAGAGCAATAAAGTTCTACCAACACCTCAGAGCCAGTGAGCCCAGCTCCTACCACTACAAAGCCCTACGATGCCAAGAGGAGAGCAAAGAAGGGAGTCCCCTCAGCCAGCTGGTCCACAGGCTGAGCTCCAACAGCACCGGGCACCAAGACCGCCCTCACACCATCCAGCCCCACCAAATTATAGCAAGAAAAAGACAATTACATCAACTATTGGACATCCGCAACCAAAACCCAAAGCAAACTCCAATGCTATTTGGCCCTAAACAGACAATACTCCATGGCAGATTATCTGAGCTCTGTAACTGACCCGAGACTGAGAAAAACGTTGACTATGTACAGACTCAGCGACCACAGCCGGGCCTTAGAGAGCGGCAGACACAGACAGACCCGGCTGTCCAGAGAGGACCGGCTGTGTCGGTTCTGTCCACACAGACGGACCCGGTTGTCCAGAGAGGACCGGCTGTGTCGGTTCTGTCCACACAGACGGACCCGGTTGTCCAGAGAGGACCGGCTGTGTCGGTTCTGTGCACACAGACGGACCCGGCTGTCCAGAGAGGACCGGCTGTGTCGGTTCTGTCCACACAGACAGGTGGAGACAGAGCAGCACTTCCTGCTGCCCTGTGACACATAGACAGACATCAGAACCCAGATATACATTAAAATCACAGGTACAACCCCAGACTTCCCCAAACTATCAGACCAAGAAAAACTACAACATTTACTGGGAGAAAAAACTGGCACTGCTGTAGATGCAGCGAGATCTGTGAATGCTGCCACAGGAGAAGAGACGAGCTGCACAACAACACCTGACATGATTTCCTCCACATGAACCAGCTGATCCTGACTGGGTTCTTACCTGCACACTGATATTCTGTTTACTATTGTTGTCATTATTGCTATTATTGTTATTATCATCATTATTATTGTTATCATTATTATTGTTAACATTTTTTTCTGTAATCCTGTACGCTTTGGCAATATTGTGAACCACAGTCATGCCAATAGAGCTTGTTGAAATTGAGAGAGATAGACAGGTTATATATACATAGAGAGAGAGATAGACAGGTTATATCTATATATAGAGAGAGACAGGTTATATAGAGAGAGAGAGGTTATATAGAGAGAGACAGGTTATATATATAGAGAGAGAGATAGACAGGTTATATATATATATATATATATAGAGAGAGAGAGAGAGACAGGTTATATCTATATATAGAGAGAGAGAGGTTATATCTATATATAGAGAGAGACAGGTTATATAGAGAGAGATAGACAGGTTATATATATATATATAGAGAGAGAGAATAGACAGGTTATATATATATAGAGAGAGAGAGAGACAGGTTATATCTATATATAGAGAGAGACAGGTTATATAGAGAGAGACAGGTTATAGAGAGAGAGACAGGTTATATATAGAGAGAGAGACAGGTTTTATATATATAGAGAGAGACAGGTAGTATAGAGAGAGACAGGTTATATATAGAGAGAGAGACAGGTTATAGAGAGAGAGACAGGTTATATAGAGAGAGATAGACAGGTTATATATATAGAGAGAGAGATAGACAGGTTATATCTATATATAGAGAGAGACAGGTTATATAGAAAGAGACAGGTTATAGAGAGAGAGACAGGTTTTATATATATATATATAGAGAGAGACAGGTTATATATATATAGAGAGAGAGACAAGTTATAGAGAGAGAGACAGGTTTTATATATATAGAGAGAGAGATAGACAGGTTTTATATATATGTAGAGAGAGAGAGATAGACAGGTTTTATATATATATATAGAGAGAGAGAGGTTATATATATAGAGAGAGAGACAAGTTATAGAGAGAGAGACAGGTTTTATATATATAGAGAGAGAGAGAGACAGGTTTTATTTAAATATAGAGAGAGAGAGATAGACAGGTTTTATATATATATATAGAGAGAGAGGTTATATATAGAGAGAGAGAGACAAGTTATAGAGAGAGAGACAGGTTTTATATATATAGAGAGAGAGATAGACAGGTTTTATATATATATATAGAGAGAGAGAGATAGGTTATATCTATATATAGAGAGAGACAGGTTATATAGAGAGAGATAGACAGGTTATATATATAGAGAGAGAGAGATAGACAGGTTATATAGAGAGAGACAGGTTATATATAGAGAGAGAGAGACAGGTTATATAGAGAGAGACAGGTTTTATATATAGAGAGAGAGAGATAGACAGGTTTTATATATAGAGAGAGAGAGATAGACAGGTTTTATATATAGAGAGAGAGAGAGACAGGTTATAGAGGGAGACAGGTTAGTGCTGGAGTAGACCAGGTGAGCTGACTTGACTCCGCCCCTCAGGCTCACAGGTAGTCACCAGATGGCGCCACATGTTGGATCAGTGAGCTGCTCTCTGCAGTGAGACAACAGGAAGCAGCCTACCAAAATAAAAGTCAAGACAGTAGGAAGGTCTTACTTCTGGTGACGCCATCATGACTGAGAATAAACTGATTGAATTTATTGATGAATCAATAAACTAAATGTAAATATGATCGTGTGTCAGGAGATGTTAGAAAAACAGACTTATTGATTTTAAAAAGTAAACAAGCGTCACATCTGTTCTCTGACGATCAGAGTTATTTATAACTCGTGTTCTGTGTCGTCAGGTGATGTGGGTCTGTAACGTGTGCAGGAGAAAGCAGGAGATTCTCACTCAGTCGGGGGAGTTTTACTCCGTAGATCACAGCTCACACGGGGTTCCATACCCACCCATGCAGGGACCATCGGGGGTCACGGGGCCCTTGAGCAACGGAGCCACTGAGCGGTCAGTATAACCCAGCAGAACCCAATAGAACCCAGGTGCACATCTCATCAGTCATCAGTCTTTCAGCTGACCACATCAGATAAGATGTTCCTTTACTGATCGTCTCAGCAGTACAGGGCGAAAGAATCAAAGAATAAAATAAATAGAATAAAACTATTAGAATAAAAATAAACATATTATATACAGCAAGTGTCTTTGTGTGTACAGGACGAGTTCTGAGATATTAATAGCACATGACCTCAGCGCATCACTTCAGTCATGTGATCTCATCTCACGCTGGCTGGAGCTGCTGAAACACACGAGTCAAAGTTCAACTTTTGTTTTTACTTTTATTTTTGTTTGAATCAAAAAGTTAAGAAAAACTGTTCTGTCAGAACATCTGGCCCGTCATCATGAAGCATCACACGCAGTCTCCATTTCAGTTACATACTTAGTTACACATATACACAAAATACTCAGTTACTCATGTAACTGAAGTACCGAAGTATTATCAACAAAAGGTATCACAGGATGAAGTACTCAGAATGTGTTACTGTATTATTAAGGAGGTCATCAGTACTTCTACCATACTTTATAAAGTAACTGTAGTGGAGTAAAAGTACAAAGTATCATCAAAGTCAGTTATTTATCCTTGTGAGCTCCTCATCACACTGAATATAAACAAACTCAGGTGGAACTGACAGGTGAGCTGGACAAAAAACCTGCAACAAATCAAATTATAACTAATAATTACTAATTATTTGATTAAATGTCTCTTCTTGTTTCCGTGACAACAGTTGGTGTTGTATCTGTTCATTGATAATCAGCTGATGGTTCATGTTTGTGTGTGTGTGTGTGTGTGTGTGTGTGTGTGTGTGTGTGTGTGTGTGTGTGTCCCCGGCCCACAGCCTGCTGTAATCTGATTACCACATGAATAATCCTGGAGCTCAGAGGGGATTACTGCTAAATACAGCAGCACTCTAACACACAAGGCTAACAAAGGCTAACGCACACAGTCTAACATACACAGGCTAACAAAGGCTAACATACGCAGGCTAACAAAGGCTAACATACACAGGCTAACACAGGCTAACAAATGCTAACATACACAGGCTAAAAAAGGCTGACATACACAGCTAACAAAGGCTAAAATATGCAGGCTAACACATGCTCACAAAGGCTAACATACACAGGCTAAGAAAAGGCTAACATACACAGGCTAACAAAGGCTAACATACACAGGCTAACAAAGGCTAACATACACAGGCTAAGAAATGCTAAGATACGCAGGCAAACAGAGGCAAACACAAGTTAACACAACTAACCACACGCTAATGCATGAGGGGGAGGGGCTTCAATCAGACTGGGCGGGGCTTCAGTTATGATCCAGATTCCAGATATAAATCTGCTGAGTGTGTGTGTGTGTGTGTGTGTGTGTGGATTGACTGTCGTTGATGTGACGCTTCAAACAGCCGACAGACAAACTGTAAGAACCTCTTTTGATACTTAATCATTAATATTTAATAATTAATCATTCATATTAACATGTTCTCTGAGTCTGTGAGTAACTTGGTACATCTACTCAACTACTTGAGGTTTTGTGTTCCATTTCTTTGAGCCCTGCAGTGACTCCGCAGGTTCAGATGACTTATAATCAGATTAAATCAATCATTAATGCAGCAACAACATGACAAATATTGATGTGTTAATGAGTTATTTTCCCGTTTATTTTGGTGATAATACTTTTCTTTATCAGAGTACTTCTGCTCCGCTGTGAAAGGCTGTTGCTAGGCACGGTGACCAGAGGACACAAAGCTAATAATTCAAGTTAGCGAGCAGGTTCCGTGATGTCACAAACAGCCTGTATGAATATTCTGAGAATTCTTTTTTATCTAATTTATTTTTTATTTTATTTTATTTTTGTCTGTGTGCATTTCGCCCCTCACTGCTGCTGTTTGTTCTCTTGGTTGCTCTTTCAGATTTAATGTCTCCGATGCAGATCGATGTGGCAGGTGTTCAGGTGTCCTCTCTGACTGCTTCTATCATCTTGTTGACAGGAAGCTGAGCCCCTCTGGGTCGTATTATGATGGTGGGGGGATCAGGATGCCTCGCTCACCCTCTGACCACGGTCTGGACCGTCGCATTCACTCGCCACACAACAACCACGGTAACGGGGAGGAGGAGCTTCGGGGACGGAGGCGACCGATCAAAGACGCTCGAGGTCGCTGGCACTCACAGGTGAGACTGTCTGTAATATTGAACCTTTCTGTGACAACGGTGACGATGACGACGACGATGACGACGACGATGATGATGATGATGATGCTGCTGATGATGATCTTTATCTCCTCACATGATCCAGGACCACCCTCTGGACCAGGTTCAGGACGAGCGCGATTGGAGGCAGCGGCAGGAGGAGGAGTTTCAGGCTCGTTACCGCAGCGACCCAAACCTTGCTCGTTACCCGGTGAAGCCACAGCCGAGTGAGGAGACCATGAGGATGTTGGCTCAGGTCGGCAGGGTCCGCCACCAACGCCGCCACAGTGATGTCTCCCTGGCAACAGCTGAGCCTGACCACCTGACCCTGAGACATACAGGTAAGAACACACCTAACGACATCCTCTACAGGGAATAGAACCATCGACCTGGCACTCAGTCTGACTGTTTCACTCTCAGCTCTCCATCAGAATCGGGTTCAGGGATTGGCGGGATCTGGAGGCCAGAGGTCATTGTCTGTGGACCGGGTAGCCAGTCGCCTTAGCCCAACATCTCCACGTCACAGCCCGTTACCTCAGCAACACCTGGACCCAAGCTCCGCCTTCAAGAGGAAGCCAGCCTATGAGAGTACACCACAGAGGATCCGGATGGGGAAGATGCACGTGATTGGTAGCTTCAGCAGCTCAGAGGAGGAGCTAGTGACTACACCTGAGTACACCAGCTGTGACGAGCCCGACAGTGAGTAGCTACATGCTAACTGCTAGCTGCATGCTAACAGCTGTGTGTCAGAGAAAATAGTCTTTTTCAATTTTACCTGTGAGTCATAGCTGAGGGTTTAACAGAACCATGAGAGTGTCGTCTGGGTCAGCCTGCAGGACGTCTGGTCATGTGTGCACGTCAGAGCTCCCTGATTGGCCGGCCAGAACAGCATCAGAATCAGAATGTGTGTTAACAAACAAGGAACACTGTTGTAAGTGTTCTACAGGAACAAACAGACAGCAGGAACCAGAACAAGTTAAAGGTAAAAAATGAAGGATGGTGACAGAACAGGACAGAACGGATTTCACTTAAAAGATGAAATGTTCTGAAGGTCCAACGTTCTAACAGTCTGAGAGGAAACAGTGAGTGTGTGTTCTCTCACTCTGACACTAATTAGCTCAGAGTGATAATCTGCTTACAGATAAACTCTGTGTTCTCCTCCACACTGCTCACCTGCACTGCCTCTGACAGACACAAGGGGGTTTTCACTAGAACACAGAGAACACTTCCACACTGCTCACCTGCACCACCTCTGACAGACCCCAGTGGGTTCTCACTAGAACAAAATACTGATATTACGTCAGTTTTGTTTGGCTGTCCTTTTATTTTACTGCAAGGTTCCATCGTTCATGTTCTGAAAGGTTCTTATATTTGTTAAAGGGGTTCTACCACTGTTGTGTTTTCGTTCCAGAGAATTTAGCCACATTATAGTGTTCCACATCTGCTCTGTGGTTCTTCAGGCTTCAGTTCTGTTGGTTTTTTTACTACTGTTCTATTGAGCTCCACCACAGGTAGACATAATTCAGCACATGTTCTATGTGGTTCTGTAGGGATTGATGGTTCTTTTGCTGCACTGCAGAATTCTGCTACAATTAGATAAGGTTCTCTCTCTGCTCTATGTGACTCTATGTCGTTCGACATTCTGCATGGTTCTTATAGTGTTGTGCATGTGTGCTAAAGTGGCTGCAGGGCGTCTCTCAGGACATCAGGTGTGACACTGCTCAGTTAATCCTCAGGCTCTGTGTTGTTGGACCAGAAGTCACCTGGTCAGAGATTATGAGCTCTGATTGGCTCAGAGGGATGTTGGCTCCTCCTCTCAGATCTTGAGTTGACGGAGCAGCTCAGAGTCTCTGCTGCTGCATTCCTGAAGACACCAAGACAGAAACAAGAACCAGGAGAAAGTTCAAGACTCCCAGTCCTGACCAGTCCGGGCCCAGAGAACCCGGTTCTGTTAATCAGACCCAGATTAGAACAGATCACGTCTCCTGGCGGCTCCCGGCTGAATCTCAGTTTCCACTGTTGTTCAATTGGATTAAAAGAGGAGAGTGTGGATTACCCAGCCTGCCTCAGGAGTCATTGTGGACACAAGAATAGAAACAAACTGCAAGAGGCTACGCAACTGTTGACCAACAAGACAGCAACATGTGTCCGCACCTGACAGAGAACCATAGAGAACATCTCCACCTCTGCTGGATCCATGGCCCATCAGGAGCTCTGGTGACTTCTTGGTGATCTGCTGGATTTCAGCGGCTCTGGTCTGGTGAAGAGGTGGGAGGAGAGGAACAGGATCAAGGCTGTAATGTTGCCAACAACTCTGCAACTTTCATCGGCAGCCACCTTATTGTTTGACCAACCGCACCAAGTAACTGAGCCACAGCTCAGTTTATGACAGGCTAACCACAGGCTAACAACTAGCTAATGACAGGCTAACAGCAGGCTAAAAACTAGCTAATGACAGACTATAAACAGGCTAAAAACTAGCTAATGACAGACAATAAACAGGCTAACAACTAGCTAATGACAGACTATAAACAGGCTAACAACTAGCTAATGACAGGCTATAAACAGGCTAGCAACGGGCTAATTCTTTCAGCTAACAACCAGCTCAGGCTGCAGTGAGAAGGAAACTGCATCAATGAATTCAAAGATGGACTCAGTGTTCAGACACAGGTAATCTGATTACAGACAGGCATGAACTGTGCAGCCTGCAGGCGGAGCTCAGGGCACCCAGTACCCTCAGACACAGTGAGGGTTGGAGGGAGAAGCTGCAGGTTCACCTCCTCCTCTTCATCCTTCTCCTTCTCTACTAAAGCCTCCTCCTCCCACTTCTTCTTCTTCGTCTTCTTCTTCGACTTCTTCATCTTCTTCTACTTCTTCGTCTTCTTCTTCTTCTTCGTCTTCAACTTCTTCTTCGTCTTCTTCTACTTCTTCGTCATCTTCTTCTTCTTATTCGTCTTCAACTTCTTCTTCGTCTTCTTCTACTTCTTCGTCTTCATCATGTAGTTCAGACAGACCCTCTGAAGGTTTAGACCCTCTGAAGGTTCAGGCTCTACTGAAGGTTCAGACCCTCTGAAGGTTCAGACCCTCTGAAGGTTCAGACCCTCTGAAGGTTCAGGCTCTACTGAAGGTTCAGACCCTCTGAAGGTTCAGACCCTCTGAAGGTCCAGGCTCTACTGAAGGTTCAGACCCTCTGAAGGTTCAGATCCGCTGAAGGTTCAGAACATCTGAAGGTTCAGTCTCTACTGAAGGTTCAGACCCTCTGAAGGTTCAGATCCGCTGAAGGTTCAGAACATCTGAAGGTTCAGTCTCTACTGAAGGTTCAGACCCTCTGAAGGTTTAGACCCTCTGAAGGTTCAGATCCTCTGAAGGTTCAGATCCTCTGAAGCTTCAGACCCTCTGAAGGTTCAGACCCTCTGAAGGTTCAGATCCTCCTGAAGGTTCAGACCCTCTGAAGGTTCAGACCCTCTGAAGGTTCAGACCCTCTGAAGGTTCAGATCCTCTGAAGGTTCAGATCCTCCTGAAGGTTCAGACCCTCTGAAGGTTTAGACCCTCTGAAGGTTTAGACCCTCTGAAGCTTCAGACCCTCTGAAGGTTCAGACCCTCTGAAGGTTCAGATCCTCCTGAAGGTTCAGATCCTCTGAAGGTTTAGACCCTCTGAAGGTTTAGACCCTCTGAAGGTTCAGACCCTCTGAAGGTTCAGGCTCTACTGAAGGTTCAGACCCTCTGAAGGTTCAGACCCTCTGAAGGTTTAGACCCTCTGAAGGTTCAGATCCTCCTGAAGGTTCAGACCCTCTGAAGGTTCAGACCCTCTGAAGGTTCAGATCCTCTGAAGGTTCAGATCCTCTGAAGGTTTAGACCCTCTGAAGGTTTAGATCCTCTGAAGGTTCAGATCCTCTGAAGGTTCAGATCCTCTGAAGGTTTAGACCCTCTGAAGGTTCAGACCCTCTGAAGGTTCAGATCCTCTGAAGGTTCAGACCCTCTGAAGGTTTAGACCCTCTGAAGGTTCAGATCCTCTGAAGCTTCAGATCCTCTGAAGGTTCAGATCCTCTGAAGGTTTAGACCCTCTGAAGGTTCAGATCCTCTGAAGGTTCAGACCCTCTGAAGGTTCAGATCCTCTGAAGGTTCAGATCCTCTGAAGGTTCAGACCCTCTGAAGGTTCAGATCCTCCTGAAGGTTCAGACCCTCTGAAGGTTCAGACCCTCTGAAGGTTCAGATCCTCCTGAAGGTTCAGACCCTCTGAAGGTTTAGACCCTCTGAAGGTTTAGACCCTCTGAAGCTTCAGACCCTCTGAAGGTTCAGACCCTCTGAAGGTTCAGACCCTCTGAAGGTTCAGGCTCTACTGAAGGTTCAGACCCTCTGAAGGTTCAGATCCGCTGAAGGTTCAGACCCTCTGAAGGTTCAGTCTCTACTGAAGGTTCAGACCCTCTGAAGGTTCAGTCTCTACTGAAGGTTCCGACCCTCTGAAGGTTTAGACCCTCTGAAGGTTCAGATCCTCTGAAGCTTCAGACCCTCTGAAGGTTCAGATCCTCTGAAGGTTCAGACCCTCTGAAGGTTTAGACCCTCTGAAGGTTCAGATCCTCCTGAAGGTTCAGACCCTCTGAAGCTTCAGACCCTCTGAAGGTTCAGATCCTCTGAAGGTTCAGACCCTCTGAAGGTTCAGATCCTCCTGAAGGTTCAGATCCTCCTGAAGGTTCAGACCCTCTGAAGCTTCAGACCCTCTGAAGGTTCAGACCCTCTGAAGGTTCAGACCCTCTGAAGGTTCAGATCCTCCTGAAGGTTCAGACCCTCTGAAGGTTCAGACCCTCTGAAGGTTTAGACCCTCTGAAGCTTCAGACCCTCTGAAGGTTCAGATCCTCTGAAGGTTCAGATCCTCTGAAGGTTCAGACCCTCTGAAGGTTTAGACCCTCTGAAGGTTCAGACCCTCTGAAGCTTCAGACCCTCTGAAGGTTCAGACCCTCTGAAGGTTTAGACCCTCCTGAATGTTCAGACCCTCTGAAGGTTCAGATCCTCTGAAGGTTCAGACCCTCTGAAGGTTTAGACCCTCTGAAGGTTCAGATCCTCCTGAAGGTTCAGACCCTCTGAAGCTTCAGACCCTCTGAAGGTTCAGATCCTCTGAAGGTTCAGACCCTCTGAAGGTTCAGATCCTCCTGAAGGTTCAGATCCTCCTGAAGGTTCAGACCCTCTGAAGCTTCAGACCCTCTGAAGGTTCAGACCCTCTGAAGGTTCAGATCCGCTGAAGGTTCAGAACATCTGAAGGTTCAGTCTCTACTGAAGGTTCAGACCCTCTGAAGGTTCAGATCCGCTGAAGGTTCAGAACATCTGAAGGTTCAGTCTCTACTGAAGGTTCAGACCCTCTGAAGGTTTAGACCCTCTGAAGGTTCAGATCCTCTGAAGGTTCAGATCCTCTGAAGCTTCAGACCCTCTGAAGGTTCAGACCCTCTGAAGGTTCAGATCCTCCTGAAGGTTCAGACCCTCTGAAGGTTCAGACCCTCTGAAGGTTCAGACCCTCTGAAGGTTCAGATCCTCTGAAGGTTCAGATCCTCCTGAAGGTTCAGACCCTCTGAAGGTTTAGACCCTCTGAAGGTTTAGACCCTCTGAAGCTTCAGACCCTCTGAAGGTTCAGACCCTCTGAAGGTTCAGATCCTCCTGAAGGTTCAGATCCTCTGAAGGTTCAGATCCTCTGAAGGTTTAGACCCTCTGAAGGTTTAGACCCTCTGAAGGTTCAGACCCTCTGAAGGTTCAGGCTCTACTGAAGGTTCAGACCCTCTGAAGGTTCAGACCCTCTGAAGGTTTAGACCCTCTGAAGGTTCAGATCCTCCTGAAGGTTCAGACCCTCTGAAGGTTCAGATCCTCTGAAGGTTCAGATCCTCTGAAGGTTTAGACCCTCTGAAGGTTTAGACCCTCTGAAGGTTCAGATCCTCTGAAGGTTCAGACCCTCTGAAGGTTCAGACCCTCTGAAGGTTCAGATCCTCTGAAGGTTCAGATCCTCTGAAGGTTCAGACCCTCTGAAGGTTTAGACCCTCTGAAGGTTCAGATCCTCTGAAGCTTCAGATCCTCTGAAGGTTCAGATCCTCTGAAGGTTTAAACCCTCTGAAGGTTCAGATCCTCTGAAGGTTCAGACCCTCTGAAGGTTCAGATCCTCTGAAGGTTCAGATCCTCTGAAGGTTCAGATCCTCCTGAAGGTTCAGACCCTCTGAAGGTTCAGACCCTCTGAAGGTTCAGATCCTCCTGAAGGTTCAGACCCTCTGAAGGTTTAGACCCTCTGAAGCTTCAGACCCTCTGAAGGTTCAGACCCTCTGAAGGTTCAGACCCTCTGAAGGTTCAGGCTCTACTGAAGGTTCAGACCCTCTGAAGGTTCAGATCCGCTGAAGGTTCAGACCCTCTGAAGGTTCAGTCTCTACTGAAGGTTCAGACCCTCTGAAGGTTCAGTCTCTACTGAAGGTTCCGACCCTCTGAAGGTTTAGACCCTCTGAAGGTTCAGATCCTCTGAAGCTTCAGACCCTCTGAAGGTTCAGATCCTCTGAAGGTTCAGACCCTCTGAAGGTTTAGACCCTCTGAAGGTTCAGACCCTCTGAAGGTTTAGACCCTCTGAAGCTTCAGACCCTCTGAAGGTTCAGACCCTCTGAAGGTTCAGGCTCTACTGAAGGTTCAGACCCTCTGAAGGTTCAGATCCGCTGAAGGTTCAGACCCTCTGAAGGTTCAGTCTCTACTGAAGGTTCAGACCCTCTGAAGGTTCAGTCTCTACTGAAGGTTCCGACCCTCTGAAGGTTTAGACCCTCTGAAGGTTCAGATCCTCTGAAGCTTCAGACCCTCTGAAGGTTCAGATCCTCTGAAGGTTCAGACCCTCTGAAGGTTTAGACCCTCTGAAGGTTCAGATCCTCCTGAAGGTTCAGACCCTCTGAAGCTTCAGACCCTCTGAAGGTTCAGATCCTCTGAAGGTTCAGACCCTCTGAAGGTTCAGATCCTCCTGAAGGTTCAGATCCTCCTGAAGGTTCAGACCCTCTGAAGCTTCAGACCCTCTGAAGGTTCAGACCCTCTGAAGGTTCAGATCCTCCTGAAGGTTCAGACCCTCTGAAGGTTCAGACCCTCTGAAGGTTCAGACCCTCTGAAGCTTCAGACCCTCTGAAGGTTCAGACCCTCTGAAGGTTCAGATCCTCTGAAGGTTCAGACCCTCTGAAGGTTTAGACCCTCTGAAGGTTCAGACCCTCTGAAGCTTCAGACCCTCTGAAGGTTCAGACCCTCTGAAGGTTTAGTCTCTACTGAAGGTTCAGACCCTCTGAAGGTTTAGACCCTCTGAAGTTTCAGACCCTCTTAAGGTTCAGACCCTCTGAAGGTTTAGACCCTCTGAAGGTTCAGACCCTCTGAAGGTTTAGACCCTCTGAAGGTTCAGATCCTCTGAAGCTTCAGACCCTCTGAAGGTTCAGACCCTCTGAAGGTTTAGTCTCTACTGAAGGTTCAGACCCTCTGAAGGTTTAGTCTCTACTGAAGGTTCAGACCCTCTGAAGGTTTAGACCCTCTGAAGGTTCAGACCCTCTGAAGGTTTAGTCTCTACTGAAGGTTCAGACCCTCTGAAGGTTCAGACCCTCTGAAGGTTTAGACCCTCTGAAGGTTCAGACCCTCTGAAGCTTCAGACCCTCTGAAGGTTCAGACCCTCTGAAGGTTTAGTCTCTACTGAAGGTTCAGACCCTCTGAAGGTTTAGACCCTCTGAAGGTTCAGACCCTCTGAAGGTTTAGTCTCTACTGAAGGTTCAGACCCTCTGAAGGTTTAGTCTCTACTGAAGGTTCAGACCCTCTGAAGGTTTAGACCCTCTGAAGGTTCAGACCCTCTGAAGGTTTAGTCTCGACTGAAGGTTCAGACCCTCTGAAGGTTCAGACCCTCTGAAGGTTCAGATCCTCTGAAGGTTCAGACCCTCTGAAGGCTCAGACCCTCTGAAGGTTTAGACCCTCTGAAGGTTTAGTCTCTACTGAAGGTTCAGACCCTCTGAAGGTTCAGACCCTCTGAAGGTTCAGATCCTCCTGAAGGTTCAGACCTTTCTGGAGTTCCTGTGTCCTCTTCCAGAAGCTGAGAACCTTCATGTTTTTAGAACCTGGACATTCTGATCTGGTCGGTTCCATCAGCAGATGGTTCCTGGAGAGCTCTGACATGTTTCCATCTCTGAGCTCTGTAGAGTGCTGCATTGTGGGATATCAGTCTTCCAGCAAACATGTTTAGGATGGGTTGTTGTGGGCAGTTGTTGCGGCTGATGGAGGCTGATGGAGGCTGTGGAGGAGTCATGTGACATGTTGGCTGAACGCCGCCTCTGTTCAAACACCACCGTCACTTCCTGTTTGGAGACTCTAGCATGTTGACAGACACAAAAATCTTCTCTTTAACATTTTAAGATTATTTGTTCAGCGACGGACGGATGAGTTAATCATTTAAAGTTCAGTGACTGTTTGACCTCTGACCTCTTTTCTTTTCTGGTTGCTAGGAGACATGGACAGCCAGTGGTGGGATCATGGGACCTGGCACAGTGAAGCAGCGCCCATGTCTATGGTAGGACAAAGCCACGCCCCTTAATTAATACAGTCGTCTAACCCCGATTCCACCTGTCTGTCCTCCACCTGTCTGTCCTCCACCTGTCTGTCTGCAGGTCCGTGTTCATTTCAGTATGTTTGAAAACCTTCAAAGTTTTTAATATCAACAGAAGTATTTGAACTTTTAGTCGACAGTAAAAAGTAACTCAAGGGTAAAATTAGTTTCAGACTCAAAATCATTTGTCGTTTTCATTAAAGCAGCTGAAGCGTCCAAGATGAACGGACACGATTTGTTTTATAGTGACACTGCTGATTGGACTGTTGCTGTTGTTGCTAAGCAACCATGTGTGGTTTTATCACTTTGACTCATCAGCAACCAGTCACATGGCAACCCTCCAAGGATGGAGAGCGTCTGATTGGTCGAATTCTGTTGAATAAGAGGATGAAGGATGGGACGGTTCCTGCTGATACAGGAGCACTGCTGGGACTGAAGGTGATGAAGACGTCTTCATCATCGTCTTCTTCTTCTTCCTCTTTAGCCTCAGTCTGTGTCACTTTGGTTCGTTGCTCATGGGCGGTGTGTTTTCAGGTGGTTGGGGGAAAGATGACCGAGTCCGGTCGCCTCTGTGCGTTCATCACTAAGGTGAAGAGAGGAAGTCTGGCTGACACGGTGGGACATCTGAGACCAGGTAAACACACACCTGAGACTAGGTCTGGATGCTAAGCTGAGCTAACAGTTTTCCTCTGCTTCCAGTGTTTGTGCTAAGCTAACTCATGTCTCAGTGAGTTGAAGGCTCTCTTTGATTTTGTTCCTGTTAGAACTTAGACATTATGACAGATCTGTATGTTTTCTCAGGTGATCAGGTTCTGGAGTGGAACGGTCGGGTTCTCCAGGGAGCCACATTCAATGAAGTTTACAACATCATCCTGGAGTCTAAACCAGAACCACAGGTGGAGCTGGTAGTGTCCCGACCAATCAGGTGGGTCAGAAGTTAGATGGTCACTAGCAGCCAATGGAATCATCTGAAACTTTGTTGAGAAAAGTTGACAAACCGCAGAACGTTTTAACAGACTTAGTGAAGAACTTGGAGCCTGTTTTCACATTCCATGTGACTGAGACAGAACAAAACAGACTGTAATCACTGTCGGCTTTCAGAACATTTTGTTGACTGTTGTTTGTAGTTCTTGTTCCTCAGAGAACCTGAAGTTCTGTTCTGTTAGAGCAGTCTGCGGATGGTTGTTTGTGTTTATTACTCAGAGAACCTGAGGTTTTGTTCTATCAGATCATTCATCTGATTGTTGTTTGTGGTTCTTGTTCCTCAGAGATGTTTCCAGAGCGACAGACGGCGCCCACGGCCAGCTGGACTCTAGTGAGTTTATGACACAGACACTGTTATATGTTTATTGTCTCATAGAACCTCAATCCAAGGAACATAACAGAACATACCTCCATAAAGCAGGAAGATTGTCTGATAGTTCATTAAAACTTATTAGTTGATTTAACAGTACAAACTAAATATAATATAAACTAAAATGTTCCAAACGATAAACATTGATGGGACCGTTTTCTGTTTCATTCTCTGAATTCTATGTTGTACGTTCAGGTTCCAGTTCCTTTGACTCTCAGAAAGTTGGGCCATCTATCTCCGTCACATCTCCCGTGAGCCCCAGCGTTTTGTCCGGACAGGTCTCTGTAAGTTTACCCAGCATGCACTGCACTGCCACATGACACACCCCACAGCCAAGCAGCTCTCAGTTAACAGCCGTTTCCATGGGGACATGTGTTTGTTTCAGACTGCGAACAGGCGTCCTCTGGTTCCCAGAATACAGGTAACTTTGGATGTAGAGAGGAGTGAGACGTCTGTCTGTTCCACCTATCTTTCTCTGCAGTTGTAGCTCTTAGTGCAGATAAGCCCCGCCCACCCACAGGTGACCAGGTAATCAGCGACGTAGCTAGCGACAGCTGTAGTAGAAACACAAAGTAGAACTCTGTTCATGTGAGGGGGTTCTGTCACCGTTAACAGGATTCTCTCTTTTCTGCAGAACTAAGTGTGGTTCCCCACAGGTTCTCTGTGGTTCTCTGTGGTCCTTCTGTTGACGTTGTGGTTCTGCGGATGTTCTTGAGAGTTCTACTTTTCTACTGTGTCCCATCAATCTCAGTCACTGTTCCAAATGACTCAGCTCGTGTTCAACATGATTCAGAGGATGTGGTTCTTCTGCTTTTTTCAGGATTCCTCTGCTGTTGTTGAGGGTTCTGCCACTGTTCTATGGTGTCTTATAGGGTTGTTTTTGTGTTCTTTAGGGTTCTGCTGATCTTCTACAGGGTACAGCTACTGCTCTGTAAAGTTGTTCTATTCCTAGGATTCCTACTAAACAGTTAAACAGGGTTCTACTTTGTGCTGTTATGCTGGGTTATTGGATACTGCTTGTTCTCTGTGAGTAGCTTTATTCTTCCTCAGGGTTCTCCACCTGTTCTCCAGGGTTCCTGTTCACCTGTGTAGGTTTCTGTCCTTGATGCAGCTGTCCTAACCAAAAACGTATTCTTTACAGCTGAAGCTGTGGTACGATAAAGTCGGTCATCAGCTGATCGTAACCGTTCTCGGGGCCAAAGAACTTCCTGTCCGAGACGACGGCCGACCAAGGAACCCTTACGTCAAGATCTACTTCTTGCCAGACAGAAGGTAAAACCAGGACCCTCAGGCTACCAAGGGCGAGGTGATGACTAGAATGTGTGTTGGTTTAGGTAAATGAGACATGTCTTATGATACTGTTCTCAGAGTTTACTGGTTTCATTTCTGTGTTTTCTGATTCATTTGGTTCTGCTGTAGAACCTGCAGAACCTCTGGTCTCACTCTGTGTAGCCAGAAGTGGTTCCTGCTCTTTGATTGGCTGTTGATTGTCTCCTCTCTACAGTGATAAGAGTAAGCGGAGAACAAAGACAGTGAAGAAGTCAGTGGAACCTCGGTGGACCCAGACCTTCATGTACTCTCCAGTCCACCGGCGGGAGTTCAGAGAACGAATGTTGGAGCTGACGGTTTGGGATCAGGCCCGAGTCCGAGAGGAGGAGAGCCAATTCTTAGGAGAGGTCAAGACACATCTAGAACACATAGAACCCAACATATTTCAGATGCAGTCATTCATTTTTGCTTTGAAACTTTTCTGAGTTCACAGCTGACACCATGATTACAGGCAGTGTTGGGGAACCTACTTTGGAAGTGTAGCTTGTAAAACTACATGTAGTTCAACCTGGCAGTAGTTGGAACAACCTACATTTCTACTCCTGGAGAAATGTAGTTTGTAAAACTACTGCTAAAAAAAGTAGCTTTAGCAACTACTTATGCTCATTATACTCATTTAACTCAGCGTTAAATAAATCAACATACGGTGTATGTGAAACAAAATATAATAGCCTACAAAATTCACTTGCCACTTGCCTATCAACTCGAGAGGAAAAAATCAAAACTATTGTTGTTTTTGGCTTGCAGGGCTCACATGTGAACATGTAGGTCGTGTCTGTAGATGCATCTATATCCAACATGTACATGCCCAAATATGGCCGTGGTTGGGCTGCTGCGTTCGGGGGCTCATCGGTGGTAGCGGGACGTTGTCCATGATGTGCTTGTGCCATATAAGCACTGCCTTCATGGCACAAAGACCCGCCCACTCTGTGAAGGATTTGAGTGCTGCCAGGGCAAGCCAATCAGAGGCAGCGCTGGCTTAGCATGTCATAACATGTTTCATGCATTTTTTTCAAAGAAAAATAAAATTAAATGTATATTTTATAGGTCTTTTTTTGATAAAAAATATTTCATGTTATTGGCCAAAATTGTAGATTTTAAATTGTAGATTTTTAAAAATGTCCCAAAAAGTAGCTGAAATTAACGCAGCACAAAATATGAATGTAGTTTAACTACCAGCAAGTTACAGCAAATTGTAGTTAAGTTATGTAGTTCAACTACATGTAGTTTACGTCTCCCCAGCACTGGTTACCGGTGTTGTTCACCTGTTTACATTTTCATTGAACTCATTAATTTAGAAAGAAACGGGTTGTAAAAGGAGCAAAAACTAAAAAAACTAAAAATCTTTGAACTTAATATCGACACAGGAACTCTCCAGATCTGTTTCTGTCCGTTTGTGAAATAAATCTTTATTAAACATTTGAAATGGGACAGTAAAGTGGATTTTATTAATTTCAGTTAGCTGTTTTGGAACAATAGGATGATGCATCATAAATCCAAATGAGACAATCGGACGGTCTCATCAGAGGCCTGCGGCAGCCACTATCATGCTTTTGTTTCTGTTTCTTATGTTGGATTTATTGATCGCACTGTTTCGCCAAATAAAAAAACATGCCTCTAAAATAAGATTTAGAAAAAAAAAAAGTTTTCGCCATGTCTCTCTGTTCCTGTCCATCCGTCTGTCTGCAGGTCCTGATAGAGTTAGACTCAGCTCTGTTGGACGATCAGCCTCACTGGTACAAACTGCAGCTTCATGATGTTTCCTCTGTGCCATTACCCAACGCCTCCCCCTACCTGCAGAGGAGAGGACTGCAGCCTGAAGACACGCTGAGCAGCAGGAGGCTACACAGTGAGACACATTATATACAATAACACACATTCATTATATACATTAAAACACACACTCATTATATACATTAAAACATACAGTCATTATATACATAAACACACATTCAGTATATACATTAATTTACACACACTCATTATATACATTAACACACAGTCATTATATACATTAACATACACACACTCATTGTTTACATTAACACACACACATTATATACGTTTACACACACTCATTATACATATTAACACACATACTTGTTATATACATTAACACACACACACTCATTATATAAATTAAAACATACACTGATTTTATACAGAAACATACACTTATTATATACAGAAACATACACTTATTATATACAGAAACATACACTTATTATATACAGAAACATACACTTATTATATACAGAAACATACACTCATTTCATACAGACACATACACTCATTATATACAGAAACATACACTTATTATATACAGAAACATACACTCATTATATACAGAAACATACACTCATTTTATACAGAAACATACACTCATTATATACAGAAACATACACTCATTATATACAGAAACACACACTCATTTTATACAGAAACATACACTCATTATATACAGAAACATACACTGATTTTATACAGAAACACACACTCATTTTATACAGAAACATACACTCATTATATACAGAAACATACACTCATTATATACAGAAACATACACTCATTATATACAGAAACACACACTCATTTTATACATTAAAACATACACTCATTATATACAGACACACACACACACACACACACACACACACTCATTATATACATTAAAACACACTCTCATTATATACAGAAACATATACTCATTATATACATTAAAACACACACTCATTAAATACAGAAACATACACTAATTATATACATTAACACACACTCATAATATACATTAACAAGCACACACACTCATTATATACATTAACATATACACACATTCATTATATACATTAACATACACAAACTCATATACATAAACACACACTCATTATATACATTAATTTACACACACTCATTATATACATTAACACACACACACTCATTATATACATTAACACACACACTTGTTATATACATTAACATACACACACACACTCATTATTAGATTAGATTAGATTCAACTGTATTGTCATTGTTCACAGTATAAATACAGAGACAACGAACCAGAAGTACAAAAAAGCAGCAAAGTATAAGTAAAAAGTATATACAGTATAAATAGTGCAGATAATACAGTATGTACAGTATATAAAGAGTGTAAGTAGGTCTAGGTATTTACAGTATATAAATATTATTGGCAGCACTGAGTGAAGATACAGTTTGTACAGTATAAGTGTATTAGTGTAAGAGTAAAAAAGTCAGTTCCGGTCAGACACAGAGCAGTTGCCAGGCCAAACTGTGACACAGCTGGTAAGGATGCTCTTGATGATGCAACGTTAGAAGTTCACCAGAATCTGAGGACACAGATGGACCTTCTTTAGTCTCCTCAGGAAGAAGAGATACTGGTGAGCCTTCTTGATCAGGGTGGAGGTGTTGAGGGACCAAGAGAGGTCCTCGGAGATGTGGACACCCAGCAACTTGAAGCTGGTGACACGCTTAACCTCCATTCCGTTGATGGGTTAGGGTTAGGGTGGGGGTATGTGTGTCATCATTTTACTTTCTGTAGTCCACAATGAGCTCTTTGGTCTTCTTGGTGTTGAGAGCCAAGTTGTTGCTGGCGCACCACGCTGTTAGGTGTTGGACCACCTCCCTGTAGGCTAACTCATCATTCTTGTTGATGAGACCAATCACCGTTATGCGGTAGGCGAATTGGTAGGGGTCCTGTGTTGGTGGTAGACTGGCTTTGAGGTGAGCCAGGACCAGCCTCTCAAAGCACTTTGTGATGATGGGGGTGAGTGCAACTGGGCGGAAGTCATTAAGGCTCGCTGCAGTGGAGTGTTTTGGCACTGGCACGATGAAGGTGGTTCTGAAGCACTTGGGGACAGCTGCTTGGGCTAGTGACAGGTTGAATATGTCAGTCCAGACCTCGGTCAGCTGCACAGCGCAGGCCCTGAGGACGTGTCCATGGACGCAATCAGGACCAGCAGCCTTCCGTGCATTAACTTATGCTTAGTGCAGCATACACATCGCTGGGAGACAGTGTGAGGGGCTGGTGGTCTGCAGGGCGCAGACCTGGCGCCTTAGCTTGTGGGTTAGGGCTTGGACTTTTTGATACTCTTTTACAGCCAAGGATGAGCTATAGGCCGGAGCACCCACACAGTCATTATATATAAGTTAACACATACACACAGTCATTGTATACATTAACACACACACACACTCATTATATACATTAACACACACAAAGTCATTGTATACATTAACACACACACACACACACACACACACACTCATTATATACATTAACACACACACAGTCATTGTATACATTAACACACACACTCATTATATACATTAACACACACAGTCATTGTATACATTAACACACACACACTCATTGTATACATTAAAACACACACACACACACACAATATACATTAACACACATACAGGCATTGTATACATTAACACACGTTATATACATTAACACACACAGTCATATTTACACTTACACACACACAGTCATTGTATACATTAACACACACACACACACACACACTCATTATATACATTAACACACACACACACACACACACTCATTATATACATTAACACGCACACAGTCATTGTATACATTAACACACGTTATATACATTAACACACACACAGTGTTTGTATACATTAACACACACAGTCATTGGATACATTGACACACACTCAGTAGCCCCATTCACACTGCCGTTTGCATGTGGGGATCCTGCGCCAATTCTCCGCACCCTCCTCTGTGTGAAAGTTTCAGATGCGGAGAGAGGGGAAATTTGGCTCCGGCTCTGATCCGCCTCTGGAGGTAGTATCAGGGCCGCATTATTGGTGAGCCGTCCCAGTGTGAACGGATAATCCGGAGGCGCGGAGCAAGGGCGTGTCAGTCTGACAGTCTGATAACTGCACAGGTCCTTCACTCAACTAAATACATTGAAATGTCCCACAAAGCAACATTACATAACCAAACAAAAGTAACGTAGTAACTGTAACTGTCTTTGGCAACTTATATGAGGAAAACAAATACTGCAGCTCTACGTGGAGAAGCGTCCATCCTCCTGCTTGTCCTACTGACTCTTCCTCACGTTTCTGCCCGTAAAACAGTCTCTGTCACCGGCAAAAAACTTTAACTCGCTGAGTGTTTGTGATGAAAATAGCCCTCCTGACCGAGGCTTCAATGAACTTTCCCCCAGAAAACAGCCTCTGTCCCCACGGGTGAGGGAGTCAGACAGATCCAGTTTACTGATGGTGATTATGTAATTAATAGGGCTGTAATGAAACAAAAATCACGGTTCGATACGTACCCCGGTTTTGAGGTCAAGGTTCGGTTCATTTTCGGTACATTATGGGAACAAAATGCAAAACATAAATTTGCTTGTTGTGTATTCAGAACTTTTCTAAACCAACAATTTATTGTAACATTATACAAAATATGAAAATAAAATTAAAAAATGGAATACTGTTGTAAAGTGCTGCCTTGTAATAAGTTAAATAAATTATTCTCAAATAAACAAATTATATAAAATAAGCTAACTAAAAATATATGAAAATATAAATATTATAAAAATAAATTCCTCACAGCTTGTTAAAGGAGTTATTTGTGAGTACAGCTTTCATTACGAAGATATAAGGACGACAATATGCACTTTTGGATGATTGATTGACAGTCGCATTTTTTGGGCAGGCATCGACACAGTCACCTACACTGTCACTGTGTGCTCTGTAGCGCTCATCTGACAGTGGTTTGCAGGTCGTAGACCCCAGCATCTCCATGTGGAATAGTAGTGTTCAAGCCACGTCACAATGACTATGCATATACCTGACTTTGATTGATGAGCAGGGTGATCAGAATGTTTTTCCTGATTAGTGGACATGGCCGAGGACCCCTCTCGAGATGGGATTTTCAAACCACAACTCCAGCACACCTGGGAACTTCACCGGTAAAATGAACACCAGTTAAACTGTCACAACGGAAACATGTCTTTCTCCGCTGCAATATTTAACCAGGAAGCCGCAGTGTTCCCAAGCAGGAGACTTTAGCGACAAGGGAGGGTCTTCAAGCTCTGTTTTCTCGCTAGCGTTAGCCATGACGTAAATGGGCTGCACATGTAGCTGCAGGCGGAAAATAAACACACGCAACTTCCATTCCAGGAACTCACTCGTGCACAGCCCTGTACCAAACCGAATGTCCTGTACCGAAACGGTTCAATACAAATGCATGTATTGTTACACCCCTAGTAATTATGTAATTTAGCACGAAAAACGTAACTTCGTCTCTTTCCAGGATGTTTGGTGGGTCAGGATCTCAATCACAACACATTTTCTTCACTTCCAGGTTAGGAGGGACCACTGGCAAGTTGCTGCCACGCCTCCACCGTGATTTGTTAGTTCTTTGATTTGTTTGATGTATTGAATTCACTGCTTAGCCTGCCGGGTCTGGCTCCTTGCAACCCAAACAGCAATCCAACAATCTGGTTTCATCTCTGTGTGATCAGAGCTACCGTGTGCTACTGCTACTGTGTGCTCCGTGCTACTGTGTCTACGCTCGGTAGCCTGGAGCTAACCTCGCCCTGGCCCCCCTCAAAACCCGCACAGTCTCCTTTGCCCACACCGCTCCCTGATACACCGCTGACCTCCGTCAACTTAAAATCACTGGCCGTCGACTTGAGCAGTTGTGCAAAAGACTGGACTCTCAGTGCACACCCAAATCTACGCTCAACGTCTACACCACTACAAGAGCACCCTCTCTGCTGCTAAAACCACTTACTATGCCAACCTCATCAGCACTGGAAAAGGCAGCACTCAAGCCCTCTTCTTGACAGTAAGCCACGTTCTGCAGCCTCCTACAACCCTCCCCCTCAACATCTCCACTGATTAGTGCAATGCTTTTCTGCAATTCTTTGACACCAAAATCAACGCCATCCACCTCTACTTGGCCTCAACTTGCGCTTCCTCAGTGGACCCACCTTGGATGGTGTCCTCGGACCGACCTCCCATCAGCCCCCTCTCCAACTTCACCCCAGCAACGGAATACGCCATTTCTGAACTCGTCCGTAAAGCCAAATCCACTACCTGTCAGCTTGACCCCCTCCCCACTACCCTCATCAAAGCTTGTCTCCCATCCATTTCCCCCGTGATGACAAAAATAATTAACGCCTCCCTTTCCTCTGGAACTATACCCCCACTCTCAAAATAGCGGCAATTACACCCACCCTCAAAAAACCTGGTGCTGACCCAACTGACCTGACCCAGTACAGGCCCATCTCCAATCTTTCCTTCCTTTCTAAAACCCTTGAGAGGGTGGTTGTTACTCAACTTCAGTCCCACCTTGACTCAAACAACCTCCATGAACCCTTCCAATCTGGTTTCCGTTCTAAACACAGTACTTAAACAGCCTTGGTCAAAATCACAAACGACCTCCTCTGCGCAGCTGACTCTGGATTACTTACCATCCTCATCCTCCTCGACCTCACTGCTGCCTTTGAGACCATCTCCCACCCACTACTTCTGGAGCGTCTGGCTGACATTGGGATCGCTGGCGTGGTACTTGCTTGGTTCATACCTCACCGACAGGAACCACAAGTCAAGGTGTTCTGCTGTTCCACTGTGTGTCCCCCAGGGGTCAGTACTTCTACCTCCTTCCCCTGGGCACAATCCTCCATCACCATGGTGTCCATTTTCATTGCTATGCTGATCTATATATCAGGTCTATATATCCACCAAACCCACCACTGCCCTTCCTCCCTCCTCCCTCTCCACCTGACTCCAGGACATCAGGAGCTGGATGAGCAGGAACTTTCTGAAGCTCAGTACAGCAAGACTGAGGCCCTGATCATTGGCTCCAAAACCACCCTCTCCAAAGCGCAAAACATCATAGCTACAAACATCATCATCGATGGCCTCCATTTACCTTTCTCCAACCAAGTCAAGAGCCTCGGTGTCACTCTGGATAACACCCTTTCCTTTGCACCTCACATAAAAAACATCACCCGAACAGATTTCTTCCACCTTCGCAACATCTCCAGACTCCGCCCATCCCTGTCTCAATCAAGCACTGAAGTCCTGGTCCACGCTTTAGTCACATTGCGGATTGACTACTGCAATACTGTTCTCTCTGGCCTTCCCACCAAACTTCTTAACAGGCTTCAAATCATTCAGAACTCTGCCGCCTGGATTATCACTCGCACCAAATCATCTGACCACATCACCCCCATTCTCATTCAACTACACTGGCTCCCTGTTCAATATTGGATTAACTATAAAAACCTTGTGCTAACCTTCAAAGCCCTCCACAACTTAGCCCCTACCTAACTTTCTGACCTCCTCCAGGACTACACACCTTCTCGTTCCCTGCAGTCATCCTCTGCAGGTCTTCTGAATACTCCCACATCACGCACCATGGGTGCAAGAGCTTTCAGCTGCACTGCCCCCAGGCTCTTGAACTCCCTGCCCCTACACATTCGACCACTTTATGTCTCGTTTTGTTTTGTTTGTGCTGGTCATGTCTTGCCATGACTTGCTGTTTTGATTAATGTGACTTTGATCTCCTGCACTGTAAGGTGTCCTTGGGTATCTTGAAAGGCGCCTCCAAATAAAAATTTATTATTTTCATAACAGCATCCATATGATTGTAAACTGTCCGCAGGTTTAGATTGACAGGGGGATCACCTGGGAAACACCGATGTCATCAACATGACGTGTACCGTCACGCCTCTTTAGAAGCCGCAGTGCCGGCTTTCTGTGTGAATTACACGGTGGTACGGCGGAGATGCATCGCTCTGTGTGAATCACCATTGGCGGAGAATTGGCGAACCACTGCTCCGGAGATTATGCGGAGAGGTTGTGTAAAAAGGGCTAGTCATTGTATACATTAACATACACACAGTCATTCCATACATTAACACACAAACACACACATACACACACACACACACACACACACACACACACACACATGTTATATACATTAACACACACAATCATTATATACATTAACACACACACAGTCATTGTATACATTAACAAACAGTCGTAATATACATTAACATACACACACACTCATGTCAGATCAGATTAGATTGACTTTACTTCACTTGTAACAACAGCTCAAGTTGCAACAAGTACAGGAAAAATAATTACAAATATGCATGAAGTTTAATAGAAGATGAATATATTGATCAGTTAGTGCTCGAGTTAATCAGTCTGATGGCACTGATGGTGGAGAATGAGAGCCAGGCCTTCCCGTCCAACATCAGTGTGTGACCTCACAAATGTGTTTCTAGAGGAATGGTCAAAAATTCCCTAAAACACTCCTAAACCTTGTGGAAAGCCTTCCCAGAAGAGTTGAAGCTGTTATAGCTGCAAAGGGCGGACCGACGTCATATTAAACCCTAAGGATTAAGAATAGGATGTCACTTAAGTTCATATGCGAGTCAAGGCAGGTGAGCAGATACTTTTGGCAATATAGTGTATATATATCAGATATATGGATATACATATATAGAGAGAGATAACCATTAACACGCTCACAGTATAAACATTGTTGTCTGTTGTTGTTGATTTGTTTGACTTCTCTCCCATGATGCTTTGCCAGACAAACGTCTATACTATAATTCAGGTAATCATCTGTGTGGTTGTGTGTGTGTCCCTTCATAGCTAATGCTAATACATTTAGCTTTCCACCATGTGTTGCTACTGGTCTCATAAATAAGAATGAAACCTGTGCAACACTTTGATGTCACACATATATTGGACTGTGATCAGGTTCCCCTTGTGCTGTTCTTCGATTGTTTCTTCAAAATTGATTTTTGCATTTTGATGGTTCCAAACTGCAGACTGGAAGGAACCGCTGACAGTGTTCTTCATGGGTTCCAGGAGGCTATGAGAGGCTTACACAGTGCTCTTAAAATGTTCCCCTTATAAGTTCCGCAAGTGGTTCTGGAGACGTTCTCATGGGTCCTTGATAGAGTCTATAGGGCATTCAAGGGATTCTAGAAAGCCCTGTGGACGTTCTGCAGGTTCTTGACGTTGCACCATCATTACTCCTTTTCTACCAAATTAAATGGCATTTCTACAGCGCTTTTCCAATCTACTGACCGCTCAAAGTGCTTACAACACTTGCCCCATTCACAAATGCATTCATACATTAATGTTGGTGGCTGCCATGCAAAGTGCCCCAAAATTAACTTTAAAAAAATACAAATTAGCCCTGGCTCTTGAGGTTCACTAGGTGCACAAACTTGATCTGAACTTGTTCAGTGTTGATGGAAAGGTCCCCCTTAAGAATCCTCAAACAGCTTACAAGATCTGCAGTTGGATTTCCAGGGTTACCTGGAAGAGTCTTAGGAATCCTTGCTGGGGAGCTGCAGATGGTTGATACAGATTAAGGGGTCTTGAATGGCAGTTGTGTTGTCCCGTCAAAGGGGTCTTAAAATTCATTTGGATTCCATGTTTCCTTGAGATGGTATCAGTGGCTTGATTGGATTTCCAAGAATGGTTTCCTCAAGAATCCTCAAAACGTTCCTTACAGGGTTTTCAGCTGTTCTCATGTTTGTCCCAGAGGTTGTTAATAGGGTTCCACAAGTTTTTAAGAATGTTCCAGATGTAAGGGAAGACGTTCTGAATGTTCATCCTAAGTTTCACAAATCTTTCTAGCGATCCTTCGTCTGGGTTCAGGTGGGCCTGATGGTCCCTGAATGCTTGGTTAAATTACATGAATTGTTTCCAGAGGAACGTCTTTAGGAGGGTCCTAGATTTCTCCACAAGGATTATAGGACCTTTACGTCGTCCTACCATGGGATTTCAAGAGGATCTGGAGGGTCATCAACAGAGTTTCACACGTTCTTTTTGGGAAACTAGAAGAACTTGTGGAGGGTCTGTGAAGCTCAGTCATCTTACTTTTGTAGATTCACCAAGAATAATGCAGAATGTTACAGGGTTCTTCAAGGCGGTCACTCAGATGTTGAAGAAAGCCTTGCAGGGTTTTCAAGGTGCTTGGTGTCTTTTCAACAATGGTTATGATCTTCAGGAGTTCTTAAAAGTAAGTTTTCTTGTGGTGGTTTCGGTCTGTCATCAGGTGTTTCCAAGGGTGTCAGGAAGGTTTCAGGGCAATTTGAGTCAAGTGAAAAAGTGTGAAGTTGTCCTTTTATGTTCATGTCTCTGTGTGAGTGAGATTAGTGACATCCTGTGATGTCCACTTACAGGTTAAACATCCTGTCTCTCTTTCCCCCTGTCTGGTTGTCTGCAGGGTCTCAGAGGATCAGTGACAGTGAGTTTTCAGATTACGATTGTGAAGACGGCATCGGGGTAATCTCAGGTGAGTCCACATCCACCTCAACATGAAAATGTTGAAGACGTCAAAGTGGACAAAGTTGTAAATCACAGTCTCACAGGTTTCTGTTAATGGTGTTGTCATGTCACAGTTACAGTCACAGTTACATTCACAGTTACATTTGCAGTCACAGTTACAGTCACAGTTCCATTCACAGTTCCATTTGCAGTCACAGTTACAGTCACAGTTCCATTCACAGTCACAGTTGCAGTTACAGTTACACAGTTACATTGGTTGCTTGCTTGAACATTGTTCTGAGTTCACTCAAACTCTCGGACTCTGTGCCATCTTTGACAGTTTTCTCTATTTCTCTGTGAGTCCAGACTACAGACAGAATGGGCGGGACTTCCATAGCTCCACCCTCTCAGTGCCGGAGCAGGTGATGTCGTCCAATCACTGCTCTCGATCCGACCTCGTCAGGATGAGGTCACGGTCACCAAGCCAACCACCTCCTCAGAGGTAATCAACTATAATCAACGATGAGCTAGCTTCCTTGACTGATCTGTAACTGATTTATTTGTTTTTTGTTTGTTTGACTGAAACAATTCAGCAGTTTTCTTCTGAACTTTACCTTTCAACTGGCTTCAGCCTCCAGAAAGGCATCACCTTCTTTTTTCACCAGTCACTTTCACTCTGTTTTCATCCCTGATCCACTGACCTCTGACCTGTGGTTGCCAGTGGTAACCCTCTGTACCCATTGTACCGGGAGGATGCTGTACGGCTGCTGCGAGGCTCCAAACTGAGCCGAGCATACTCCGATGCCGGCCAGTACAGCAGTCTGGACAGGTAACTCACCTGGACACCAGGTCCTGGTTGTAGTCCTAGTTAGAGTCGTGAGTGTAGTACTGGTTGCTGTCCTTGATGCAGTCTTAGTTGTGGCTCTGGATGTAGTCCTGGTTGTAGTCCTGGATGTAGTACTAGTTGTGGTACTGGTTGTAGTACAAGTTGTAGTCCTTGTTTTAGCGCTGGTTGATTTCCTGGTCTGACTGCCTGTCTTTGTGTATTCAGGAGGTCACTGAAGAGAATGTCTGTTTCCAACTCGCTCGATTCCCACGACAGGTATTGCAGTAGATTTAGCACATAGAAATATTAATAATAGTAATAGTAGTAGTAGCACTCTAATACCGCTTTTCCACCAACATTCGCGGGTCTACACAGGTTTTTTTACACACACGTCAAACCACTAAACACTGATTGTTGACCACATTCCCACTTCATACATATAATGCCGCCAATCTGTGCTTCTTACCTGAAGCGTTACGTCGTACATCGCTGACGTCACATTCCTCATCACTAATATGCCGGAAACAGCTGTATCATGAAAGAAAACAACTACAGACCCACTGTGACAGGAGCGTCTGTAAAACAATGGATACTTTTTGCATGTAAAAACCCTCACAAGATGGCTTGTTTACTGTGAGCATTTGAGACACTCGGTCCAATAACATTGGTGCTAAACCAGAAGTTAGCTCGGTTTGGGATCCAGGTATTTTCACAGCCGGGAAGTCAAACTTTTTAGTCTTTAAAACACCACTGAGCAGCTGGTGATAAAAACCTGGGTCTACTGCAGAGTCTACTGACCCGGATGTAAATGCAGAGTTTACACATTCACATTGCCCACAGAAGCCGATCTGAGCGTGTTCAAGTGGGATTTTTGACCAGTGGGAAAGAGGTATTAGTGTCAGTAGTGACAGCGGTGCAGGATCATAGTTCTCATGTCCATCTGTGTGTTTCTCTGGAAGACATTTTAACCAGACTCCGTGGACAAACCACATGATGAATGGAAACTGTGAGGACTACAGGTGAGCCCCGGGCTGATGGGTAATGTAGTGTTAGAGGAGGTTGTTGTCAATTTGCACTCTGTAAAGAGATTTTCGACCTGTTTGTTGGCAATCTGTCAGTCAGGGGGTTGTGGACTGTTTAGGTGCGTCCATCAGAGGACTCACCTTCACAGGTTTTCTGGGGTCAAAGGTCAGTGGGCACTTATCCTGTTTTGGAGTTCTGACATGTCTCTGTTCCTCAGTCAGGACTTCATCCCTGACTTCCCCTACGAACCTGATGGCTATGATGAAGAACTCCTCAGGTAAATAGACGGACAGGCGGACCTTCAGACAGTTTGACCTTCACATAGTTTGACTTTAAGACAGCTGTGCAGATGTAGATTTAGAGAACATTAGCAGTTCCTTAGTCCTCATTCTTCCTTGAAGTCATTCCTCATATCAAGTTTAAATATAGAACCACATCAGCTGGACTTGGCTGATTAAATTCACCTGTACTCCTGTGATAAAATATTACAACTCAAACTTCACTAACAGGATGTTTTAAAAGAAAACCAAACTGAAGACGTGTTCTTCTCTTAGAGCACAAACAGCGGCTCAGTCACATTAATCAATTAACTCTTGTCATCAAAGAGAAAAACCATCTCAGTCATAAAAAGTTACCTGAGAAATTAACTTATGTCCATTGACATTCTCTGTAGTGACGTTTCCAAATGACACTAAAGATTTGAGTGTGTCATAGAGCGGGTGTACAGGTGTGTTAGATCACCTGAGCTGATGATGTCAGACTCTCTGTTGAGAACTGCTTCAGACTTGCCCTCATTTCTCTCCCAGCATCCCTTGCTGTGTTCTTGAGGCCTGATGGGAAATTGAGTCCCATGTTTCCGGTTTCTTTTCAGTTTTCTTCTTTGTTGGAGTTTGACTTCAGTTCTTCAGTGCCTTAAACTTCCCGTTTAGTCAAAGCTGTCAACAGGTACGACAAGCCAATAGTCGTCATGGTGACTAACCAACCCCTCCTGCAGGTGACTTGTTGTCATGGTGATGTGCAGGTACAGTCGTCAGATGGACCGGCAGGATTACTACAGTCGCTCACGGTCAGCTGACCAGCGAGCGATGATCGACCGCCCTGTCTACACGCGCTCCCACTCCACGGACAGAGCTGACTCCTCCCACCTGAGCTCCAGACGCTCTGCCCCCCCCTCACCTGCCCCGACCAGGTGACCTGCAGCTGACCAGTCAGAAAGCAGCTCTAACTCGGTGGTTCTTATGACCACAACCCTTTTCTTTTAACCCCTCCTCATCTGCTTCCTGATTGGCTAACAGTGACATCACACCACTAACTACCTGCCATCTGTCTGTGGAAATAACCTTTATTTTCCTTTTGTGCATGTTTTGCTTCTGTTCAGTTTTCTGAATGAATGTTTTGGGCAGTTTGGTTGTTGGGTTGCATGAGCTCCTGAAGACTTTTGATTTCTGTTTCATTTAACTAAAAAGACAGTGACAGACTGACAGGCTAACACTCAGTGATGTAATTTATACAACATCTGTGTCTAACACTAGCTAACATTGGCTTACATTAGCTAACATGAGCTAATATAAGCCCTGACTGTTTTAAACTGATGTGTTTTATTTCTGATGTTGAACTGTTGCAGCGGACAATCGTGTTGTTTCTTCTTTAAAAAGACGTCTGCAGATGATCTCAATGAATCTTTCAACCAGTTTGCAGAAACGTACATAAGATTTAGAAATTTACTATGCACTAGCTTTAAGTTAGCCAACATAGCTTAGCATAGCTCAGTTAACCTTCCATCACCAACGACTAAGACCACTGTGACCTCTGACCCTTTGACTATGCCATTGCTGCCTTGCTCCCCTCCTCTCAGGTTGGTAGTTTGATTACTGTGTTTTTATTCCTTTCAGGACAAATGCACGAGGTGGATCAACTCAGACAAGTCCATCAGGAACGCCGGTCTGCGGCCGCCGAGGACGCCAGCTGCCCATCATCCCACCTAAAGGAGCTGTGGACAGAAGTGAGTCCGTCAGTTAGATGTCAGGTGACACTCATGCTGTGGTCACATGAAGCTGATTGGGAGGGCTCAAAATGTATTTGTGCTGTTTATTTCTTTAACACTTATACAAGAACTCAGGAACTCTAGAATACAAGATCATGAGATCATAACATCACAAGTACACAGGAACACAGGAATAATAGATGACAGGAACACAGGATCAGCAGCTCGTTCAGAATGTTTATCAGATTTAAAAAACACTTTTAGTTTTTTGTCTTGTGTCGTTAGAAACCAAACAAGGATGTTAAATTTGTGAGCAGACTGTCAGTTAGCAGACATCTGGTTCATGAGTCTGTCTGTTCATGAGACCATCTGTTGGTCTCTACTGAGGTCCAGCTGTTGGGGATCTGCTCTAGTTTGAGCAAATATCTGAAAGAACATGGAGGTAGGGGTGGTCTAACAGTGGGTTCTTTCTTTCAGATGGAGAACCCTCTGACTGTGTGCAGACAGGTACACACTGTTTGTGGTTTAACACCTGAGTGACGTTCTCCAACTTAGAACTAGGACATTTAAAGCAGAACATGCTAGCACTCATAGTTTTTTCCTGTACTTGTTTGATTCCAGGTAAGAGTTTGTATTTCAGAACATATACTACATCCTCATCACATGTCAGTGTGCTGGGGCATGCTGGGAGATGTAGTCCCTCCAGAGGGTCCAGGTTTCTGTCCAAGGATAGTCTCCAGGTCTCAGTCTGCTTCAAACATGTCAGACTTAATCTGAAAATATGAAGGTGTTCTGTGTTCCGCCTTTTATCCTGATCGTGGTCCTGGTCCCAGTCCCAGAGATAAGCAGGAACCTCCAGCTCTCACTGGGGTTATCTCCAGGAATGGATCGGGTTTGTTACCTCCAGAACCCTGGAGCTGTGTCATTCAACAGAATTTAGTCTCAGGTGAAAACCATAGCTCCGTTATGAAACTATGAAGCGTCTTGGAGACCGGGGGCTTCACCTGGATCAGTTCTAGGAGGGATGCACCCTGGTGGTCGGTCAGAGGATGCATTGATCAGACTTTTTATGTCCAGCTGCTGAGCTCTTTTCATCCAAATGTGCAATCTGTTCTGAGCAGAGCTGGATCATATTTGTTAGGTCACATGAGGTAAGCCAGTCAGACTGACCTGTCCTGGTTCCATCCAAGCTGTGGCAAGTTGTGGAGTCTGTGTGTTTGTCAGGTTTAAAAGAAAAGAGCCAGGATGTGGTTTTTCTCTTTCACCCCTGGATGCAAATGTTTTATTTGCCCTTTTGATCACAAAAAATACAAGTGAACAAAGGTAAATATTCACCACTGTTATATATGTGTGACCTAGTGGCCCCTGTGGTCCTAGTGGTCCCAGTGGCCCAAGTGGTCAGGGTGAGTTCAATTCAGCAACCATACTTCACTCTATGTTGTACTGTATGTGATTGTGTATGTGACAATACAGCTTGATTTGACTGGTTGATAAGAAGGTGAGCAGTGGACCAGGTCAGGAGGTGGAGGTGGTGCTGCTCCATCTGTGTGTGTAGATCAAGTGAGCCTCCTGTTGGCCATCAGTGTTCAGACTCAGCAATCTGTCTCCAACAACTCTGAGATTTTATGAATAGTTCAAATGTGGAGACACTTGAAGTTCAGACCACTTTCACATACCGGACCAATCACAGCATAATGTGAGTGAGACTGTTAGACACAGCTGTCCTTCAATCCAGCGTCTGCAGCAGACTGACACCTTCAGACTCCACAGACAGTCTCCACAAAACCCCTGGAAGCTTCAGTCTTTGTCCACGCCCCATTTTATGACGGAACAGTCCGAGCTGGTCAGTCAGTGGACCAACAAAACAGGAAGTGGTTCTCCAAATGATTCAGGCAGGCGGGTCCGGAAGCACCTGAGTCCTTCTGGTGCTTCGAGTACCTGCTCACCGTCAGGCCTCGTCTGAGACTTTATCAGTGTTCTTGTTGTTTTAAGAGGTAATAGTAGTTTGTGATTGGTTACCCGTTGAGTCGTTGATCATGTGATCATTCATTGCTTTATTGTTTCTTTTCAATCATCTTTTCTTTTTCATTGTTGTCTTCCATCATTTTAGCCACGCCCACCACAGGAGTGTCAACCACAACTGTTCCGCCCATTTATCATCAGACCCCTCCCCCTTTCCACAAACAAGCCCCCCCCCTTGTCAGTAATCAACCGCCACCTCTTATACAAATCCAAGCCCCGCCTCCTCCTGTAAGCGCCCAACCTCACCCTCCTCCTGCACCTGCAACCACACCTGCACCCATATCCGCACCTGCACCTGCACCTGCACCTGCATCCACACCTTTGCCTTCCCAAACAGTGTCCCAACCTCCGCCCCCAGCCCCGGCACCTATTCAAGTTCCACCCCCAGCCCCGGCACCTATTCAAGTTCCACCCCCAGCCTCGGCACCTATTCAAGTCCCGCCCCCAGCCTCGGCACATATTCAAGTCCCGCCCCCAGCCAAAGCACCTGCTGCAGTCCCGCCCCCAGCTTCTGTAGTCCATTCGCAGCCACCTCCTGAACATGCACTTCCCCCTGCTCCAACACCTACCCCTTCACCTGCACCCTCACCTGCCCCTTCACCTGCACCCTCACCTGCCCCTTCACCTGCCCCCTCACCTGCCCCGCCTCCACAGACTCCAGGTGTGTACATCACAGGATCGATGTGTGTGGATGTGTGTAGAACCAGTTGAATCAGTAGTCAAATCTCCATCATGACTGTTCATTTAATCTTTCTTGTGTTCATCTTTATTACATCACGATGACATCACATCCCACCTTTGTGTGTCAGAACCAGACAGACGCTCTGCGACACCTGGAGGGACTAGGAAAGGTCAGTCTGTCTCAGGTGGCTCTGATGATTCGTTCAGGTGACACTTGTGCAGGTGGATTGTTGATGGTGTTGATGTTACTGGGAGGTGACTCGTCCTACTGGTTTAACTGGTTTGTGTCAGAGTGCTCAGCTGGATAGGTAGTCTGACCAATCATCTCTCTCTGCCATGATGTAGAGGTCACATGGGAGGATCAGCAGAAGAAAACAGCCAATGGTATGGTACCGCCTGTTAGCGACCCCTGTAGAGTTGAGAGGAGACTTGTTAGACTCCTGAGGAGCCTCGTTAGTTCCCTGAGGAGCCTCGTTAGTTCCCAGAGGTGATTCGTTAGTTCCCTGAGGAGACTCGTTAGACCCCTGAGGAGACTCGTTAGACCCCTGAGGTGACTCGTTAGACCCCTGAGGAGCCTCGTTAGTTTCCTGAGGAGACTCGTTAGTTCCCTGAGGAGACTCGTTAGTTCCCTGAGGAGCCTCGTTAGTTCCCTGAGGAGACTCGTTAGTTCCCAGAGGAGACTCGTTAGTTCCCAGAGGAGACTCGTTAGTTCCCTGAGGAGACTCGTTAGACCCCTGAGGAGCCTCGTTAGTTCCCTGAGGAGACTCGTTAGTTCCCAGAGGAGACTCGTTAGTTCCCAGAGGAGACTCGTTAGACCCCAGAGGAGCCTCGTTAGTTCCCTGAGGAGACTCGTTAGTTCCCAGAGGAGACTCGTTAGTTCCCAGAGGAGACTCGTTAGTTCCCAGAGGAGACTCGTTAGTTCCCTGAGGAGACTCGTTAGTTCCCAGAGGAGACTCGTTAGTTCCCAGAGGAGACTCGTTAGTTCCCTGAGGAGACTCGTTAGACCCCTGAGGTGACTCGTTAGACCCCTGAGGAGCCTCGTTAGTTCCCTGAGGAGACTCGTTAGTTCCCTGAGGAGACACGTTAGTTCCCTGAGGAGCCTCGTTAGTTCCCTGAGGAGACTCGTTAGTTCCCAGAGGAGACTCGTTAGTTCCCAGAGGAGACTCGTTAGTTCCCTGAGGCGACTCGTTAGACCCCTGAGGAGCCTCGTTAGTTCCCTATGGAGACTCGTTAGTTCCCAGAGGAGACTCGTTAGTTCCCAGAGGAGACTCGTTAGACCCCAGAGGAGCCTCGTTAGTTCCCTGAGGAGACTCGTTAGACCCCAGAGGAGACTCGTTAGTTCCCTGAGGAGACTCGTTAGACCCCTGAGGAGACTCATTAGACCCCTGAGGAGACTCGTTAGTTCCCTGAGGAGACTCGTTAGACCCCTGAGGAGACTCGTTAGACCCCAGAGGAGCCTCGTTAGTTCCCTGAGGAGACTCGTTAGACCCCTGAGGAGACTCGTTAGGCCCCTGAGGAGACTCGTTAGTTCCCTGAGGAGACTCGTTAGACCCCCTCGTTTGTCACCTGATGAGATGATTAGAGGAAGTGGATCAGTTTGTGTGGTTTGGATTTTCTGCTCTTGTTTTAATGCGTCCATTCTTTCATTCTGTCTTCTTTGCTGTGTCTGTCCGTCCTCGGTCATCACGTGCAGGCGAGGTGTCGGCAGGTGAACTTTAACTTATCGGCAGATTTTTCTTGTTTGTCTTGTTCTCAGAAATTGAAAATCTTTTTTTTACATATTTAGGCTGAAAACAGAATTCAGATAGTGTTAATGTCAGAAATGTATACTTACAGTGACATCAGGTCCATCTGATGATGTCAGAAATCAGAGGAAGGATGTCAGACATTGAAATACTTTAAAGTAACTAAAACTATGATATCATCACAATGTAGTAACTTCTCCTCCTTCCTCTGCAGGTGTGATGAAGGATCCGTCAAAGGTGAGATGATCGAAAAATAGAACATGTTACACAATACATGTGTAAATGATGATGTCATAGACCAGCTCACCTGTCCAACTGTCCTGTCTGCAGATGAGGGACAGTCTGTCCTTCAAGTCATCAGACAGTGATGTTAGCGATGTGTCGGCCATGTCCACTGATGTCAGATCTATCAGCAGGATCAGGTGAGATCAGCAGCCAATCACAGACCAGGATTATTTTCCTGTTTCACAGTCAAGTGACCTCTTAAGGCTGCAGCGGTTATTGAATGTCTGTCCTGAGGGGGTGCCACAGGAAACAACACAGCGGTCACAGTGCATGTGATGTCGTGTGCCCCTGTTTAACATACATCCCACAATGCATCAGTTAGTGGTTAGCATGTATACGTTCACATGTTAGCATTTTTACATTCACATGTTTTTTCTGTGCGTTAGCATTTTTTCTTTTCATTAGCATGAGCTCATTACTCTTCATCAATCTGTCTGCATGCTGCTGTTCTCTCCTCTCATTGGCTGACACAGTCAGGTGGAGGCTCTGCAGGGCCAATCATTGGAGGTGGGGTCGGGGTCAGAGGGAACGCAGGAAGTAGTGGGGGCAGCTGAGAGTGGAGCTGTTTTGCAAAAGAGCGAATCAGTGGAGGAAGGAGAGGAGTCGGAGCCTGAACCTGCAAAGTAAGCAACAGACCAATGAGGTGCTCCAGACCATTCATCATAGCAACAGTAGTGACCCCCTGCCCCCCCTTTACCCATGCCCCACCCCTCCCAAGTGACTGACAGGTGTTCCTCTCTTCTCCTGCAGGGCGGCGCCGGCGACTGGAGCTCCCATCACAAAGTCATCGAGTGTCGGAGGAGAAATTTGTTCGTTGGGGCGAAACGACGATGACGATGACGACAAAAAACGACGCTCAAGCTTTGGAGCAAAGATGATGGGAATGGTCGGACTGGGAAAGAAGAGTCAGAGCGCCTCGCAGCTCAACCCAGAGGGTCAGTCCCACTTTGACCAGTGATGGTTTAAATGTTCAGGTGGACGATCAGTGTTCAGTCTTCTGCTGCTTTAATATTTAGTGTAAAATTTTATACCAAAGACAACGTGTTGAATTGCATCAGTCTGCTTCGACGACCACCACACGTCTTCATTCAGTTCAAGTTTGTTCAGAGCTCTGATTGGTTCAGATGTTCATTTTCTTCTTGTCTGTCTCTTCCCTTCTGTCCATCCAGAGGAGGAGAAGAAGAAGAAAGTGGTGAGACTTCCTGTCCAGAGGAGCGTAGAAACCGGTCTGGCTGTCGAGTTTAAATCTCGTTTCACCCGACAGCTGAGCCGCGACCCCGACGCCGAGGATCCCAAACCTGGAGCGTGAGAATGACTCCTGTCTCTGTTCTCGCTCCTCTTTATGCTAAAATTGAATTAAAAAGAGGAGCGATGTTTTAGTGTTCTTAGAGGAATTTTTATATTTATTGTTACAAATAATATTTTTAATACATTTTAATTTTCTTTCTGTGATGAATGTATTCATGTGTTTGTATCTTCAGTCTGATATTTCCGGGAGTGAAGTTGGCGTCAGACAAACAGTTCACTGGTTTCCTAGAGGGATTAGGCCCCGCCCAGCTGGCTGGACGGCAGACTCTGGCCACGCCCCCTATGGGTAATGAACAATCAAAACTCTCTAAAGTCTTCAGACTTTATCTAATACTCTACATCATCAGACATTTAATTTTTTCCCGATAATACATATCTTTTATGAATACCTGAGATGACACTGACTGTTACCTGTGACATCATAACATGAGATTCTCTGATTGGCTGTGTGGTGGTCAGGTGACATCCAGATTGGAATGGTGTACAGGAAGGAGCGTCTAGACGTGGAGGTGATCCGAGCACGAGGGCTGGTGGGAAAACAAGGCAACAAGAACACTCCAGGTAACACTGGTACACACTACTACACACACACACAAGTACACTACTACACACTGTAGGTCTCAGTTCTGACCAACTGGGGCAGCTGCAAGATTTTTTTTTGTGGGAGTCGTTAAGGACGAGTCAGCTCTGAGTTTCAGAGTCGTTAGGGCTACTTGTGGGTCGTTGACCCAACAGACCTTGATGTGGGGCGCTGAGGCTAGGAGAGCCCAGGTGAGCCCAGGTGAGCCCAGGTGAGCCCAGGTCAGTACAGCATCTTAGGTGTGAAATGGGGTTGTAGGCCACCTGGACAGCAGAGTCTGGACCTGAGGAGTTAAAGACTCCTGTGAACGTGTTGTCCAGAGAAGACAAACGGTTTGGTTTCGGGGGGTTCATATCGGATTCCTTGGTTTTCTTCCGGTCAGACAGTAAACAATGGCAACTGAGATGGAGCGGGTGTTTTTGGAGATGGAGCTCTTGGATATTGAACAACAAATGCTGTTATCACAAATGTTGAAGTGCAGGTGACGCAGAAGAAGTAGCAACTGCCTGAAATGACGTTCTGAGCGGACCAATCACAGTCCTTGCCGTTCGCGTCTCGGCGCGTCGACGTGACGCAGAAGTCAGGATTTTTTGGAGGCGCACGTCAGGCTACAGCGTAGGGGTCTGCGTCGACGACGTAGCTACGCCGTCGCCGCGACGCAGAAGCATAAATCAGGCTTAAGACATCATTGATCACACACCTACACCTGTTTTTGTTTCACACAAATGCTTTCACCTGTTCACACTGTGTGTGTGTGTGTGTGTGTGTGTGTGTGTGTGTGTGTGTGTGCAGCTCCGTATGTGAAGGTGTATCTGATGGATAATGGAAAGTGTGTGTTGAAGAGAAGAACTCGCCTGGCGAGAAAAACACTGGACCCTCTTTATCAGCAACAGCTGCAGTTTGAGGAAAATCCAGAAGGAAAAGTTTTGCAGGTAATCGTCACGTGATCGATCGTCTGACTGATCAGTCAAACAAACTAATTTCTGTCTTAATGATGTCATTGACCAGCTTCACTCAGGGTTCTAATGATCCAAACCAAATCTGACTTCCTGTAGAAGATGGCCGACAGTGAAAATATGTCAACACATTTTTTAATGTAAAACAAATTGTTAATCTCGCTAAAGTTAGCACGTTAGCATTCAATACTTTCGATATTTTGAGTTGCAGCCAGTTTGTACCCAACCTGAACTCTCTCTGACCTGTCCGTCTGTCTGACCTATCTCACCTGTCTGTCTCACCTGCCTGTCTGCAGATCATCGTGTGGGGCGACTATGGGCGGATGGATCATAAATCCTTCATGGGTGCTGCTCAGATCCTATTGGACGATCTAGACTTGTCAAACATGGTGATTGGCTGGTTTAAACTGTTTCCTGCCACCTCATTGGTGGACCCTGCTTTGGCCCCACTGACCAATAAGGAGACAGAGGGCAGCAAGTCCTAGCGTCAGGGGGTTGGACCAACAGTATCGCCATAGCAATGAGCCTGGAGTGTACAGGAGGGGACGCACTGCTGGGTGGAGCCTAAAACAGTCCCATGATCCTCCTCTGCTGCTGCATGCTGCATGATGACATCACAACAGTGATGTCACAGGGAGGAAGAGTGAGGCTCCGCCCCCTGATGCTCGATCAGGAAGTGACTCTCTGAGTGAAGGCGGAGCAACACAGCTTAGGATGCTGGGAAAAGAAAAGACAAGAGGCCGTGTGACCTGCAGCTACCAGCCAATCACAGCAGTTCCTCAGGAGTCACGTGACTGTTAGAGGCATGTCCAGAATCATAGACCGATAGTTTCCATGACGACACAGAAACATGGTGGTCTGGAGACTTTATGTTTTTGCATGGAACATTAGAACATAAGAACAACTGTTAAAGAACATGAGAACATGACAAATAAAATTATTCTCATTGCAGAAAAATGTGTTCTAAATGACTGGTTCTGTAAGGTTCTGCAAGGTTCTGCAGGTACCACATTGTCTGCTTCATAAGGTTCTGCTTGGATCACAGATCCAACTCTGGTTCTGTTAAGGTTCTACAGGTAACACAAGATTCTGCTGGTTCAACAAAGGTTATAGCAAGCGACGGAGGCGACTGCCACAGTGAAGGAACTGCATAAAAACATCTCAACTGAATTTAGTCTGAATTTAATCCAACCATATCCATATCCATCCATATGTAAACTGCTGATTGACCGATTCAAACATATTCAAACTCGTGTATTTCTTGTGTTTTTTAAAAAAATGTCCCTGGAATTAAAATTAATACAAGTGAAAGATGAAACTCACCTGAGCTTCAGGTGTCCTCAGCCTCGGAGAGCAGTGCTGCAGTCTGACCAGCAGAGGGAGACACTGTGACAAAGATCAGGATCTGAGCAGTGACATCACTAATTAAATGATGTCACTGTCTAAATAAAACAGATGTGAGCTCAAATCAACAGACTGAAACAGGAACCTTTAATCTTCATCGCAGCTAAACAGATTCTTTTACTTTACAGACTCAAATAAAAACTAAACACCAACAATTTGATTCATGCAGGTCAGGAAACAACACAACAACAAATCAACAATAATAATGATAAGCACGGTCATATTAATAATAATAATAATAATAATAATAATAATAATAAATACACAGAGTCACACCAGGTCAGCTGAGTACCAAAAACAAACATCATAAATACAGACGGTCCGGTTCAATGGCTTCAGTTTGAGGACAGAAACAGGAAGTGGACAGTTCTGTTCAGGAAATGATGTCACAGGGTGTGTCGTGTAAAGATGGCGTGTGACCTTTGACCTTTCAAACACATGAAAAGTTCTTTAAGCTGCTCTTATATTATCTCTTTACAAACAGACCGGTCAGAACATTTTCTGTAACAGTCTAGAACCTTGTCTTCCCTTTAGGACCAGGCAGAGAACCAAACAAGTTCGACATTAAAACACCAGGTGGGAACCAGAACCATGTCCTGTGAGGAGGGTCACATGACCTGTGAAGGTAGCACACCTAGCATTAGCATCAGTTAATAGCAAACAGCTGTGAGGATGGTCTGAAGAGTGTTTGTGTCCTTGTGCTTCAGTTTCAACATGAACACGTATTGATACAGAAGTTCATCAATTACAGCTTATGAGGATGTTTGATGAGGTGATTGTCACACTCACTCACACACTCACACACACACACATACACACAGTCAGTACCTTTAGCTACCTCCATTGGTCACATGACCCTTGTCATTCTTTAACTGACTCAACGACCAGCACAACATGGGGACAAATGAAACTGTTGCATCTCAGTATGGAACCATTAGTTTGTTCTCTCAGGACACATTTTACAGTTTTTCCAGGAAGTCACCGTTCATGAAGTCACACCGTCTGCCTGCAGGGAGGAGAGGATTACTTTAACGGACGGACGGGAAGAACAACAAGGGAGAGTTTTCATAGTCGTACCAGCATCACAATTCAATCAGTGACATCACTTCGCTCAGTCTCTCATTGGTCCGTTCATCTCTGACATTACTGAGAGCTAACCATTAATCCAGGTAACATGCCAACATGTGCTAACCAGTGTTAGATTATCCAAATTAAGTGTCAGCATTAAGGCTGGCTGTTACCCAGGTTAATCTGTTGACCTGTTTGCTGATTGTAGTTAGTAAGAGATGTTAGCATGTTGGCTAGCTGTTTGAAGTCTGAGGTGTTGGGTCAGGGTAATATTAGAGGCATAAGCCAATCAGATGGCTCGTTAGCCAATTGTCAGGGTAGTGTAGTATTAGCAGGATTACCAGACCATTTCAGTTAGCATGTTGCTAGCTGTAGGTGTTGTATCAGCGTACTAGCAACCTGTCAGTTAGCATATTAGCTAGCTGTAAGTGTTGGATCATTGTGGTATTAGTGTTAGCTTGTCAGTTAGTATGATAGCTCGTTAGCAGAGCAGCAGCAACTCATCGTCGCTGCTCTCCGTCTTGCCCGTGGCCTCCAGACAGGCGTCAGGGATCTGAGCTGTGTGGACAATCCCGCAGTGTTCACAGGGGCCGTCCCGCCCTCCTCGACAGCTTTTCCCATGATGATGGCGTGAGGCGTGGCCTGTGGTGGAGGAGGGGTGTGGCTCCAGCAGCGGCTGCCGGACATCGCTGACCGAGGGCGAGGAGTCAGAGTCAGAGACGGGGATCAGGAGCTCCACGTCTTCTTCTTCTTCTCTGCTTCCTCGTCGCTCGGCAGTGTCGACCCCACCTCTTCCTGTTTCCAGCTGGCGAAGTGGGCTGTGATTGGTCCAGGTCTGGTCTTGGTGGTTCTGACCTGTTCTGGTCAGGTTCCTGGCCAGGCGGTGCAGGTTCTGGGCCAGACGCTGCAGGGCGGAGGTGGGTGGAGCCTGGGGCTCTGTGGCGTCACTATGACACTCTGGATCCAGACTGGAGGCTACCACGGCAACAGGGCTGGAGGGGGGCGGAGTCTCTCTGGGCCTGTCACAGCCTCTGTTCCGGCCGGGCGTCGGGGTCAAGGAAGTCGCTGACGTCGTCATGGATACCACAGCCTCCACAGCCGTCGAGGGTGGGGTCTTCTGGGGCAGTGGGGCAACAGATCCACCCACTGCGCCCACGCCACGCTCTCTCCCCCGCTCGCCCTCCGTGTCTGTGTCATCTGAGTCTGGAGACAGCAGGTCGGATCCAGAACTCCCAGTGCTGCCAGTGCCAGCACTGTCCTCCAGGTCAGCAGAGACCAGAGCCAGAGATCCGGACCGGCGGGACCGCGAGAAGGTGAAAAGACGGCGCCACAGGTTACTATGACGACTGGAAGAGGGGAGTCTGAGGGAGGTGAAGCCGAGCTGAGAGCGGACAGCCAGACGGAGGTTCTCCAGAACGGACGCCTGCCGACGCACAGGGACAAATATTAAAGGTTTAAATTAAGTTTTCTTTTGAAAAACTTGTATTTAAAGAAGACAGTCAGCCTAACAGACAGACAGGTGTGCACTCTGTACCTGGCTCCCAGAGCACACTGGGAAGTCCTCCACAGGTGGGATCAGTCCCTGGGCGATCAGCTGACCATATGAGGGCGGGGCTTCCCTCCTCAGTAGCTCTGCCTCCACTCTGGACAGCTGTGTTTCAAACGACCTGTAATGACCAATCACAGCTCATCAGGACCAATCACAGCCAACAGTGAGAATAGTGGCCAATCAGAGGGGTCCATCCTCACCTGCGTTCAAACATGCGCAGTGAGTAGAGTTTGCAGGTGCAGCCGAGGGCGATGACCAATAGGAGGCCACAGATGAGGCTGCCGATGACGGCGGCGGTGATGACTCGTGTGGGAACGATGACGGGACAACTCTCCTCGTCGCTGCCGTCGCCACAGTCGTCCTGAGCGTCACACACCCACGACTCAAACACACAGCGGTTATTCTGCAGGAGGTCAAAGGTCAAACAGACACATGTTCATGACGCTGAGAACGAGGACAACACATTCATTTGTTCTTAAGTTATTTATCAAACATCTTTCTGTACTTCAGCTTCCCGTTCCATAATCAATAATCACTTCTTCAAAAACAAACAGAACTACAGAACCTCAGTAAATGGACCTGAAGTAGACCGTACAGTCACACTGAACACTTGTCAGGTTCTTCGTCCAGCAGACGTTTGGTACCTTGCAGTGGAAGTTCCCCGGCTGGCAGAAGAAGCAGTTCTTCTCATCAGAACCATTGGGACAGCGGTTCTGGTAGTTACAGCGGTCGGATCGAGGGTAACACGCTCCGTTTCTGGAACAGGGGAACTCGTCCTCCTGACACGATGAACAGTTCAGCTCATCACGACCGTTCGGACAGTGCCAGTACCCGTCACAGCGCTGCTGCTCGGTGTAACAGCCCCAGTTCCCCCCACAGGGAACCTCCCACGGCAGGCAGAACCCGTCCACCTAAGAACACGGAGGGAGAGCAGAACCAAGTTACATAGAACCCGTCCACCTTAAGAACACGGAGGGAGAGCAGAACCAAGTTACATAGAACCCGTCCACCTTAAGAACACACCTGGTAGGTGACATTGAAGCCTCTGGCCGCGTTGATCTTATCGGCATAGAAATGGACTCGCAGCTGCCCGGATGATGACACCACAGCGACTGGCGCTCTGGAATCAAAGGCGGTCAGCACCCTGAGGAGACGGCGAGGGTTCTCCTCCAGGCCGTCGTAGACCTTCACGTAGTCGCCGTATCCGGTCCCGTCCAGTTTAAAGTCTGTGAACCGGAGGATGACCTGCAGGGGGAGAAGACGGCAGCTTTCAGGGAGGAGCTGACGGGGATTCTCCAGCAGGTGTGGTGCTGGACGGAGATCTGAGGTTACCTTCCTGTGGTCTCCGGTGTCGATCAGCCAGGTGCAGTTACTTCCTGGGGGGTAGAAGTCGGGGTAGTTTGGAGAACTGAAGGAACCGTAGAAGTTCCTCAACCATTCTCCACACGTTGGAACGTCACAGTCGATCTCATCGCCGAGGTCCTGAAGAAAACAAGAGAACAAATGAATGAGGTCTGTTGAAACTGTTCCTGCAGGGTCCAGTCAAGGACCGTCTCAGCAGGGAGGAGAACCACTGTGGTCCTGAACCTGACTGAGAACCTCCAAATGGGGCAGAACCGGAGGACATTTCATGTCTCTGAGATCAGCAGGTACTATCAGCAGGACCGGACTGTGGTGGTTCAGAGGATTAGCTCAGGGTTCAGCTTCTCTGTTCCAGTCCTCAGCTGTGGTCCTGGTCTCTGTGGTGTCTGGACTCAGAGGGGTACCACTGCTCCTGAATCCTCCTGGCCTCCCTGTGCAGGAGGAGGCCCGGTGCACACCAGGACCCACTGGAGGTGATCCTGAGGCATTCCCAGGCCAGATGAGATATATAATCCCTCCAGTGAGTTCTGGGTCTGTCCCTGGTTGGTTTCAGCCCAGGATGGATCTTGATCCGACGGCTCGTTCAGCTGTGGAGTCCAGACACCATAACCTGTAGTGGTTCAGTCAGTCGGCCTTATGAAACGTTGATTAGGATGATTAGTAAAACGTGGATGTGTTTTCACGTACACACCCCACAGTTCTGAGCAGCCAAGGAACCAGAACAGTTCTGAGCCGCTGATATTATAACCGACACTCAGCTGGTCTGAGCTAAGGGACCACATCTGGGTCTGGTCTGGGTCTGGGTCTGGCCTGGGCCTGGCCTGGGCCTGGTCTGGGTCTGGGTCTTGTTTGAGTCTGGTCTGGGTGTGGTCTGGGTGTGGTCTGGGTCTGGCCTGGGTCTGGTCTGGGTCTGGCCTGGGCCTGGGTCTTGTTTGAGTCTGGTCTGGGTGTGGTCTGGGTGTGGTCTGGGTCTGGCCTGGGTCTGGCCTGGGCCTGGGTCTGGTCTGGGTCTGGTCTGGGTCTGGGTCTTGTTTGAGTCTGGCCTGGGTCTGGGTGTGGTCTGGGTCTGGTCTGGGTGTGGCCTGGGTCTGGTCTGGGTCTGGGTCTTGTTTGAGTCTGGCCTGGGTGTGGTCTGGGTGTGGCCTGGATGTGGTCTGGGTCTGGTCTGGGTCTGGTCTGGGTCTGGCCTGGGCCTGGGTCTTGTTTGAGTCTGGTCTGGATGTGGTCTGGGTCTGGTCTGGGTCTGGCCTGGGCCTGGGTCTTGTTTGAGTCTGGTCTGGGTGTGGTCTGGGTCAGGTCTGGGTCTGGGTCTTGTTTGAGTCTGGTCTGGATGTGGTCTGGGTCTGGTCTGGGTCTGGCCTGGGCCTGGGTCTTGTTTGAGTCTGGTCTGGGTGTGGTCTGGGTCTGGCCTGGGCCTGGGTCTTGTTTGAGTCTGGTCTGGGTGTGGTCTGGGTCTGGTCTGGGTCTGGCCTGGGCCTGGGTCTTGTTTGAGTCTGGTCTGGGTGTGGTCTGGGTCAGGTCTGGGTCTGGGTGTGGCCTGGTTGTGGTCTGGGTCTGGTCTGGGTCTGGTCTGGGTCTGGGTGTGGCCTGGGTGTGGCCTGGGTCTGGTCTGGGTCTGGGTGTGGCCTGGGTGTGGCCTGGGTCTGGGTCTGGCCTGGGCCTGGGTCTTGTTTGAGTCTGGTCTGGGTGTGGTCTGGGTCTGGGTCTTGTTTGAGTCTGGTCTGGGTGTGGTCTGGGTCTGGTCTGGGTCTGGTCTGGGTCTGGGTCTGGCCTGGGCCTGGGTCTTGTTTGAGTCTGGTCTGGGTGTGGTCTGGGTCTGGTCTGGGTCTGGTCTGGGTCTGGGTCTTCTTTGAGTCTGGCCTGGGCCTGGGTGTGGCCTGGGTCTGGTCTGGGTCTGGCCTGGATGTGGTCTGGGTCTTGTTTGAGTCTGGCCTGGATGTGGTCTGGGTCTGGCCCGGGTCTGGGTGTGGTCTGGGTCTGGGTGTAGTCTGGGTGTGGTCTGGGTGTGGTCTGGGTCTGGGTGTGGTCTGGGTGTGGCCTGGGTGTGGCCTGGGTGTGGTCTGGGTCTGGGGTGTGGTCTGGGTCTGGCCCGGGTCTGGGTGTGGTCTGGGTCTGGGTGTGGCCTGGGTGTGGTCTGGGTCTTGTTTGAGTCTGGTCTGGGTGTGGTCTGGGTCTTGTTTGAGTCTGGTCTGGGTCTGGCCCGGGTCTGGGTGTGGCCTGGGTCTGGCCCGGGTCTGGGTGTGGCCTGGGTGTGGTCTGGGTCTGGGTGTGGTCTGGGTCTGGGTGTGGTCTGGGTCTGGCCCGGGTCTGGGTGTGGTGGTCTGGGTCTGGGTGTGGTCTGGGTGTGGTCTGGGTCTGGGTGTGGTCTGGGTGTGGTCTGGGTGTGGTCTGGGTCTGGGTGTGGCCTGGGTGTGGTCTGGGTCTTGTTTGAGTCTGGTCTGGGTCTGGCCCGGGTCTGGGTGTGGCCTGGGTCTGGCCCGGGTCTGGGTGTGGTCTGGGTGTGGCCCGGGTCTGGGTGTGGCCTGGTTGTGGTCTGGGCCTGGGTGTGGTCTGGGTCTTGTTTGAGTCTGGTCTGGGTCTGGCCCGGGTCTGGGTGTGGCCTGGTTGTGGTCTGGGTCTGGTCTGGGTCTGGGTGTGGTCTGGGTCTTGTTCGAGTCTGGTCTGGGTCTGGCCCGGGTGTGGGTCTGGCCCGGGTCTGGGTGTGGTCTGGGTCTTGTTTGAGTCTGGTCTGGGTCTGGCCCGGGTTTGGGTCTGGCCCGGGTCTGGGTGTGGCCTGGGTCTTGTTCGAGTCTGGTCTGGGTCTTGTTCGAGTCTGGTCTGGGTGTGGCCCGGGTCTGGGTCTGGCCCGGGTCTGGGTCTGGGTCTTGTTTGAGTCTGGTCTGGGTGTGGCCTGGTTGTGGTCTGGGTGTGGTCTGGTCTGGGTGTGGTCTGGGTCTTGTTCGAGTCTGGTCTGGGTCTTGTTCGAGTCTGGTCTGGGTGTGGCCCGGGTCTGGGTCTGGCCCGGGTCTGGGTGTGGTCTGTTACCTGACAGTCGATGCTCCCGTCGCAGCGCAGGCTGTGGGGCAGACAGGTGTAGATCCGGGTGTAGCGGGACAGGCAGGGGAACTGGTTCAGGCTGCAGGGCTGGAAGGAGAAGGGAGAGTCCACACACAGCTCCTCGTCTGAATTGTCTCCGCACTCGTCCATGGAGTTACAGCGCCACCAGTCCGGGATGCACTTCCCATTAGAGCAGTGGAACTGGTCCACGTCACAGCTGGACACCTCCGGTTTACCTGCAACAACATAGGATTATTGATCAGTAACCGTCTGATGGAACGTCTCTCACACATGTTCACGGCGGTCCCTTCAGGGTTCATGGATCAGCAGATCTCTTCCTGACAACGCTGTGCGTCCTACGTCCTCACCAGTGATGTAGGACAGTCTGAAGCCCTTCCCCGTCAGACTGTCGTCCGAGTGGAAGTGGATCCACACGTGGTCCTGGGAGGAGATGTAGGGGGGCGGCAGGGACGAACCACAGACCCGCAGCCCGTCCAGGCTCCTGTAGCTACTGATGGACATCCAGTCTGAGGCGCAGCGGTGGGATCCCTGGAGGTCAAAGTCCTGGAAACTACAAGAGGAGAGAAGAATAAACTGTTAAATAAAGGTTTTATGGTGTGTGGTTCTGGTTCTGTAAACCATGGAAACAGGCTGTCTGTCACCTGATGGTAATGGTGTCGCCGGGTCGGGCTCTGATGTTCCAGCTGCAGTTCAGTCTGGACGGATATTGAGACGGCCACCCGGGGCTGGTGATGACGCCGCTGGATGCCCGCAGGAGCTCCGCCACCTCGCCACAGGCTAGACAGACAGACAGGCAGAGAGTCAGACAGACAGGCAGAGAGTCAGACAGACAGGCAGGCAGAGAGTCAGACAGACAGGCAGGCAGAGAGTCAGACAGACAGGCAGGCAGAGAGTCAGACAGACAGGCAGGCAGAGAGTCAGACAGACAGACAGGCAGAGAGTCAGACAGACAGGCAGGCAGGCAGGCAGAGAGTCAGACAGACAGGCAGAGAGTCAGACAGACAGGCAGGCAGAGAGTCAGACAGACAGGCAGGCAGAGAGTCAGACAGACAGGCAGAGAGTCAGACAGACAGGCAGGCAGAGAGTCAGACAGACAGGCAGAGAGTCAGACAGACAGGCAGAGAGTCAGACAGACAGGCAGGCAGAGAGTCAGACAGACAGGCAGGCAGAGAGTCAGACAGACAGGCAGAGAGTCAGACAGACAGGCAGGCAGAGAGTCAGACAGACAGGCAGAGAGTCAGACAGACAGGCAGGCAGAGAGTCAGACAGACAGGCAGGCAGAGAGTCAGACAGACAGGCAGAGAGTCAGACAGGCAGAGAGTCAGACAGACAGGCAGAGAGTCAGACAGACAGGCAGGCAGAGAGTCAGACAGACAGGCAGGCAGAGAGTCAGACAGACAGGCAGGCAGAGAGTCAGACAGACAGGCAGAGAGTCAGACAGACAGGCAGAGAGTCAGACAGACAGGCAGAGAGTCAGACAGGAAGTTACATCCCCACTTTAGATGTTTAGCTCTTCCTGACGTTTGTGTCTGATGTGACATCATTGCGGTTGCGTCCTCACCATTAGATATTCCGGACACATAGACGTTGTCGTTCCTCTGAGACGCAGCAATGCATCCTGGGAAACACACAGAGACAAATAACAGGAAGAAGCTAACGTTAGCATTGCTGCTAATGCTCAGACTGACATAACATGACAGCAGACCAACAGGAAATGACCCATCAACACTTGATTCCTCTGACATCACATGTTCACGCTGCAGATTTACTGACAAGTTTCACCTCAACAATTCATGTAAAACGATCTGGATCATCTCTGGATGCTTTCAGACACAAACGTCTAAACAGGGTTTCCCCCATTGTATTAAAAGCATGGCGGCCCGCCAGGTTTCCCACCGCCATGCTAAGGTCTGTCAATGAGGCAGCTAGCATGTATTAGCATATTAACATGTTAGCTCGTCGTCCGCTGCAGTGGCAAAGCAGCCTTCTCCGCGCTGCAATGGGAAACATAGAACCAGCGGATTTAATCAAAATTATTTTGTGTAGCGGGTGACTGTACCTGACCAATTATGGTAAGTTTTATGTTGTTTGTTTTGCGCTAATTTCACAGTGCTTTAGTGGTAAAATGCTGCTATTAAATTCAGCGTTTAATAAGCTCTGACAGTAGCTGTTTTAATGAAGTCAAAGTTTCGGTTTTAGGCATGTTTTGGCGAGTCTGTTGCGGCCAGCGGGCAACGCAGGGATCCTCGGCCAGAGTTCTTCTTCTTCTTCTTCTTCAGGGTTTTACGGCAGCCGGCATCCAAAAGTTGCGTTGCTGCCATCTATGGGACTAGCACCTTAGTGCACCATATCCTGCTATATAGACCAGTGTCTTTTAAGAATTTGAAAAAACAGTGTTTTCCCCTCCTGCTTGACCCTACTTCTAAAATACTTTTCAGAGATACTTCTTCCAAGACAATTTCTTGCAATTCTCTGAGTAGATCCTGTCTTTGGCAGTAACAGTTTCTACAAGAAATCAAAGCATGTTGCACTGTCTCAGGTTCCTGACATGAACACAAGCCATAGAGCGTTTATTGAAGCTCCTTGCACTACTTATAGGCAAGATAAACTAAACGCTCATGTTGGGTTCACCATCACACCAGCATCAATATGGCAGCAAGCAGAAGCAAATGTAAACAATGCCACATTGTTTCAAATGTAAATATGTCACTGATTATAATGAAATATCTATTATGAAATATCCAATAGTTAGCTTGCACTGTTTCCATGTTGTAGGGTTGTCAATCACTGCAGCATTCGAGCCAGTGATTAATATGGAGCATGAAGCCATAATTGGTGGTTCTCAATGCCTTTACTGGCTCCTAAAGCACGTAATTGCCCATCAATTAACTTTTAACACTGATTTGATGCAAGACAGTATGGAACCACTCTAAATTCTACTACGTCATGAATCTGTTACCTACAGGGCACTGCCATCAGCTTGGCCTGTGTCAGGCCCCTGTAACAAAAAAAACCTGCTTCGCCGCCTGTGGGCCGCCCTTCCGCACTTCCAACCTACCAGCGGGCCTAGCAAGTTTTCTGGGGAAACCCTGCTAAACATTTGTCTCATCTTTAGAAACCAAAGAGGACAGAAAGATGTCGCCTGGTGAAACACCGACTGCAGCAAGTTCCGACCGTTATTAATGAAATATCAGCTGAACGGACTCGGAGGTGATTCACATTAACAATAACATGTTAATGAGCTGTGTGCACATTACAGACAAATTAATCCTGTGAACATGTTGATGAAGGTTCTCAGTCATCCAGATCCATCATGAGGGTTCCACGTGCGGTACCATATGGTCCTGACAGTCACCTCTCGTCCAAAAGGCTTCTTCAGTTCTGAACTGAAGAAACTAAAACAAGTACAGCTCTCTATGATGTCACAGTTAGAAAAGTGTTTAATAATGTTTAATACCAAAACTCACGTTTAATTCACATATAATTATTTATAACTCACAGCAGATTTAACTCCTTAAACATGTTAAACAGACCTGAGTTACTCTGATTAATACCATCTAAAGGTATGAAGGTGTGAAAATGTGTAGGTATTTGTATGAAAATTTCAAATATTCAGCTCCAGAACAGGAAGTGATGTCACAGCACAGGTTCTTTATGTTTCACTTCCACGCTTTTAATCAGCAGGATTATGAGTGACAGTCTGGATGACTTTAGACACCTGAGCTGGGCCCGAGCCGGTGAACTCACCTGAGATGATGAGCAGGTAGACGACGCTCTGCCTGCAGCCTGATCTCAGGGCCATAGTAACCCTACAGTCTCCAGCAGATGATGATGGTGATGATGAAGGTCAGCACACAGCTGGGCGAGCTGACAGCTGCATTTCACCGACGAATCAAATCAAACACTGAAATCTTACCCAATTTGCTGTTAGCTTAGCATCTGCTACACTCACTAACATTAAATATTACAGTTAAACCGGCTACATGCAAAGCTAACAGTCATAGCTAACCTGCTTCACATTGTAAACTGTCCCCCGATGGAAACAAAGACTTCAGAGTCCGTTAGCTCTGGCTAACAGCTAGCGTTAGCTGGACATAACAGACGCATTAAACAGAAATTTCAGATGATAAACCACTGCTGTCTGAATACAGCGACAGATAGCGGGATTAACCCGGAATACTTTTTAAAACGACAACACACAGCGTAGCCAACTAAAACAGCAGCTAGCTAATGCCAACTGGATAACACACGCTAGCTCTATTTCTATAGGTATAAATTAACCCGAGGCTAACAGCTAACCAGTCTCCTCCAGCGGAGCCCGGCTGAAGAGGCTAACATCAATAACACTGGTCGATTAGCTGGAACATGCTAACGGAGCTAAGCAGCTAGCTAGCTCGTCCTCCTCCAAAACGACGACATAAAGCCCAGAGTGGGACAGCTAACCCGGCTTAATTTGAGCTAACCCGAGCTAATGAACATAACCGGCGAGAACTGTGCTGCGCGAGCGTCGCTCCGCGTGTCAGTCAGACGACATCTTCACTGATCGTGTTAGCTTTTAGCTTTTAGCTTCGTTGTCGAGCTGAACAACAACAGTCCGCAGGCAGCTGCGACCCGTGCGTGTGTGTGCGTGCGCGCGCGCGGATGAGTATGTTCCTCCCCCCATGTGACGTCATTAATCATCAGTTTATTCTCTGATGTAATAACATCTGGAACATTTTAATATCTGTTGTTTCATGTAACTCGTGACTGATTTATTAACACAACTGATTTATTTTGTTAATTTTTCATTTTATTATCGTTTAAATCGTTTTGATGGAAAATGTTACAGTTCAGAAAGTGAACGTTTGTTTTATTGAGGATATTTTAATGGTAGAGAATAAATCAACTATTTACACTGGGCTATTTTTTAAACAAAGTATTAATACTATCATAATACTATTATAACAGAGTATTAATAGTACAGAGTAACAAAATATTAATATTTTGTTGTATTTGTACCTTTACTCATTATTTACTCACACTGGAATGTTACTGTCAGAGAACAAGAAGCTTCATCACACATCACTCAAACTGACTCTGATGTTTGAATGTGAAACATTCACAGCTCACACACATACACTCACACACACGCACACACACACACAATCACACAAGGACACTTTGTTCATCAGTCAGATCTTTGACAGTGACATCATAAAGATGACATCATCACACTGATATTTAACTTTATGTAAAGAATTTAATTCAGTCAGACTTAAACATCATCACACTGAGGCCAGTGACATCATCACACTGAGACAAGGAGCAGGTACTTGTTGCCATGGTGACTCTGCTGTATGTTCACTCACACAGCTCAAGACAGGAAGTAAAAAATAGAAATTTGTTTACAGGTGAACATGTTTACATGTCAGCAGGGGACATTCTGCTGCTGCTGCTGCTGCTGCTGCTGATGCTGATGACGATGATGCTGATGCTGATGCTGATGCTGATGAGGAGGAGGAGGAGGAGGAGGAGGATCACGATGACGATGGTGATGGTAAAGAGTTTCCAGTGTATCTCTGCAGGAAGTGGTCCAGACTGAAGACACGCCCCCAGCCCACAGCAGGGTTCATACTGATGAAGTCGTCCAGGTTCATCTGACTCTCTGAGGAGGAAACACATCAGTGATGTCATCATGAGGTCATATGGTGTACATCATAAAACATGGACGTGTCAGAGGAGCTGTCATGTGACCTGTAGTGTGTATCGGGGGGTACGGGGGGGGGGGCATCCTCCAGGATCCATCAGGGTTCTTCATGTGAGATCGATCAGACGCAAAGTTCAACAGGAAGCTGTCAGCAGGGACCACACGCAACTTCCTGTGAGCACACACATTGCTGTGATATAACTTCCTCCTCACAGGTGTGTTGCCTGTGGTGTTCAGGTGTGTTACCTGTGGTATGCAGGTGTGTTACCTGTGGTGTTCAGGTGTGTATCTGTGGTATTCAGGTGTGTTACCTGTGGTATGCAGGTGTGTTACCTGTGGTGTTCAGGTGTGTTACCTGTGGTGTTCAGGTGTGTATCTGTGGTATTCAGGTGTGTTACCTGTGGTATGCAGGTGTGTTACCTGTGGTGTTCAGGTGTGTATCTGTGGTATTCAGGTGTGTTACCTGTGGTATGCAGGTGTGTACCTGTGGTATGCAGGTGTGTATCTGTGGTGTTCAGGTGTGTTACCTGTGGTATGCAGGTGTGTACCTGTGGTGTTCAGGTGTGTTACCTGTGGTATGCAGGTGTGTTACCTGTGGTATGCAGGTGTGTATCTGTGGTGTTCAGGTGTGTATCTGTGGTGTTCAGGTGTGTTACCTGTGGTATGCAGGTGTGTATCTGTGGTGTTCAGGTGTGTACCTGTGGTATGCAGGTGTGTTACCTGTGGTATGCAGGTGTGTATCTGTGGTGTTCAGGTGTGTACCTGTGGTGTTCAGGTGTGTTACCTGTGGTATGCAGGTGTGTATCTGTGGTGTTCAGGTGTGTTACCTGTGGTATGCAGGTGTGTACCTGTGGTATGCAGGTGTGTACCTGTGGTGTTCAGGTGTGTTACCTGTGGTATGCAGGTGTGTACCTGTGGTGTTCAGGTGTGTTACCTGTGGTATGCAGGTGTGTACCTGTGGTGTTCAGGTGTGTTACCTGTGGTATGCAGGTGTGTACCTGTGGTATGCAGGTGTGTTACCTGTGGTATGCAGGTGTGTATCTGTGGTGTTCAGGTGTGTATCTGTGGTGTTCAGGTGTGTTACCTGTGGTATGCAGGTGTGTATCTGTGGTATGCAGGTGTGTACCTGTGGTGTTCAGGTGTGTTACCTGTGGTATGCAGGTGTGTATCTGTGGTATGCAGGTGTGTACCTGTGGTGTTCAGGTGTGTTACCTGTGGTATGCAGGTTTGTTACCTGTGGTATGCAGGTGTGTACCTGTGGTATGCAGGTGTGTATCTGTGGTATGCAGGTGTGTACCTGTGGTGTTCAGGTGTGTTACCTGTGGTGTTCAGGTGTGTTACCTGTGGTATGCAGGTTTGTTACCTGTGGTATGCAGGTGTGTACCTGTGGTGTTCAGGTGTGTTACCTGTGGTATGCAGGTTTGTTACCTGTGGTATGCAGGTGTGTTACCTGTGGTATGCAGGTGTGTATCTGGTGGTATGCAGGTGTGTAACCCACTGTGGTGTTTCAGGTGTGTTACCTGTGGTGTTCA